>NC_141140.1:172647309-172917309 GCF_053477565.2 Lygodium microphyllum
AACGAGTAAATCAAGTCTTCAAAAAATATCTCCACTATACCATCAACTATAATCAAAATGATTGGTTTGAGCTCTTGACCTTTACAAATTTTTCTTATAATAATAGTATCTATGCATCAAACAAGAAAACTCCTTTCTTTGCAAACTATGGCTAGTATCCAAGGATGGATATGCATCTCTCAAGTCAAGTAAAGAACCTCACCACTCCAAATATACACCAG
This sequence comes from Lygodium microphyllum, assembly GCF_053477565.2. Taxonomy (NCBI): domain Eukaryota; kingdom Viridiplantae; phylum Streptophyta; class Polypodiopsida; order Schizaeales; family Lygodiaceae; genus Lygodium; species Lygodium microphyllum. The sequence continues at coordinate 172,647,531 of NC_141140.1, forward strand.
GCACTTAAGCAAAAAATACAAAATGCTCAAAATTAGTACAAGAAATTTGCAGACTAGCATTGTCTCCAACATCCAACATGCAAAGTGAGTGATAAAGTATGGTTATTGAGGCATAACCTCCAAACAACAAGGCTCTTCACCAAGCTAGATTTGGGCCCTTCACTATCGTAACCTAAATCTAGTTGCTTACCAACTTCAACTTCCAAGCACCATGAAGATACACCCAATCTTCCATGTTTCCTTACTCGAGCTATACCATAAATCACCACTAAGGGGGGAGAGATCTAATACCCCATCACCTGTCTAGAATGAAGATCATGAAGAATTTGAGATCAAGCATGTCTTAGACTTGAGGATCTGTTGAGGTTGATTGGAATACATTGTTCAGTAGAAAGGATATGACATCAATGATTGCACTTGGGAACCTACAAAATATCTCCAAATACCACCTCTCCAAGTTAAATAATTTCACAGGATGAATCCAATAAAACTTGGACCAAACCACCGCGTAGCTCTTTGTGGAACTTGTCATTACAAGAGAGGGTGATGTCATGGACAAGTCATGATCAAGTATATAGATTAATTCTTGCTCATGCCATATGAATCCACACCCCATGTGAATGCACCCTTAATCAGACATCCTCGAGCCAACCATGCAAATGTACCCTTGCCATGTCATCATAGAACCTTCTAGAAGATATGCCATGCCATCACTTGCATAATCAATGATATCATCATGGAAACATTATAGAAAACTTTTAGCTACCCTTCAACACCTATAAGATAAGGGCCTCACTATAGAGCTCCACACTCTTTCCAACGCGAATCTTGGGAGCTCGAGGATTTGAGACCTCCAAGTAAGTAACTTTGAGTTATAGTTCTAGTTCTTGTCTAGTCACGGTATCTAGTATTGTCTTTTCTTCATTATACTCCTATTCTCTCCTCACCTTGTAATCTCATAGTATGAGATCTTATCTAATATTATCTTGTATCTTGTTCATCCACGTCAAGGGAGATATCATAATTCTGATATCTTGTATCCATACCTATGGTCTTTGGTTGTGGGATCCTTCACATCCTATTCTAGTCCTATTATCTATACCTACGATCCCAGGTTGTGGTATTTCACGTATCTTGTTAAGTTATCATTGTGACATGTGCTTCTACATGGGATTATCTTGTAATCATAAATTTTGTAACAAATCTTGCATCTAGTCTAGTCTCTCAAGCACAATCTAGTGCTCCCATAGCATTGAGAGAAGTAAAGTAGAAGATCTCTGAGCATCAAAATACTTAGTAGCCAAAGAAATTTGCAATATTTGTTTTCATGCTCTTTAGAAAGTCCTAAGTACCTCTTGTCCATGTGCCAATGCAACAAATGAACTCATGAATATTATCATGTGTTGGACTAAGGATAATATTTATATGTGATATATAGCTAAACATGCTCTCCTTAATTAATATTGGTTGTAGGTGACTACTACTTATCATTTTTACAACATGTAGCCTTTTGATGCACTTATTATAGGTTTTCCAATAGGAGTACCATTGGTCCATTCTTCACAATCATGTTTGAGTAGATGATATTGAGCTCTAAATTGTAGTTGCCTACTTGTATTCCTTCACAGTACGTTAATCTAGTGGCATCCCTCATAGGTGAAGCCTCTATTATTCCTTTTTGGAAACACACTATGTTAATGTTTTTTGCCGATGGATTTCTCATGGCTTTCATCACCCTGTTACAATATGATGACTTCTCCCACTAACATGCATGTTGCCATGGCTCATAACTGCTCATTTTATCTTCATTTGCATCATCAATTGTCCTTATCGAAGCTCACAAATGCAACATGGTAGGGCACAATGTCTAGCCTCCATAAATAAAGCTCCTTCTCTTCTTGTTGCCATTGGTTGGTTGCATTGGTTGCAACTACTCCTATCATACAAAGTTCTATGTATGTCGAGACTAGACATGGAAAATACAAGGATGTTTAGTTATAGTATAGAAGAATTGGGCATGTTAACTTGTGAAGCCTAAAACGAATGTAGTCTAGACAAGTTCAACATGGTTTTGTGTAGTTTGGCTAAGTCAACAATAATCACGTATGTGAGGTATGTTAGTTTAGCAAGCAGTCTAGACTCCCATTTCCAAAGAGTGGAAGAATCAATATATATCCTTTATAAATGGTACATTCAAGAAAAAGGAAAGGGACAGAGAGGGAGGTAGAGGTAGAGGGTGAGCTCAAAAGAGGGAGGGAGAACAAGAAAGAAAAATAGGATATATATATATATATATATATGTATATATATGTATATATATGTATATATATGTATATATGTGTGTGTGTGTGTGTGTGTGTGTGTGTGTGTGTGTATATATAGAGGGAGGGAGAGAGAGAGAGAGGAGAAGAGGAAGAGGGGAGATAGAGATAATGAGAGAAAGAGAGAGGAAAAAAATGAAAAAAATGGATAGAGAGAGGGGGCACACACACACACACACACACACACACACATAGACAGAGAGAGAGAGAGAGAGAGAGAGAGAAATAAAGAAAGTTATATTAGCGTCTTCTAAAGACCAAAACTGGCCTATGAGACAAACTGTGATACAACTGATGAGGTCCAGCTATCCAAAATAAAAGTGCTGAATGAAAAGCTAAAAACTGGAAACTGAAAATACGGTGCTGTGAGTGTGATAAGTGTCGTGTATGTGTATGTGCGCATGTAGCTCTGGTACTCCAGATAATGGCTACAAAATGGGAACAAATGTCGACTGTGATAGGGGAACAACTATCGGCTGTGATAAAGTGGTGCGATGTGTATATGTAACAGATGCAGGGAGATATACTATCCTGGGATGTAGTAGCAGTCATCGAAGTCGCTAATAGCAGGTGATCCCTCCTGGATGCAGGATGTGGTACATTGGCAGTGGAGAAAGAGCAAACTGGAGATCTGAGATCCAATGTGTCGAGTGTCGTTGGATCTCAGTCTGCTGTCGATGTAGATCAAGAATCCTCCGGATCTCCTGTCGGTGTGGCTGTGGGGTCCGAAACCCACGGATCCTCGTGCGGCGTCGGGTACGCTGGTCCTCAGCCTGCTGTAGTGTGAGCCCGGAGGTCTGGCTGGAGGCTAGAACTGTAGCTCTCACTCTGTCTGTCTGAAAGAACTGTGTAATAGTCGTCTGGGTGGGCCCCTCTCTGACTGGGACCCGCTGTGTGCTCTACTCTCTGATGTGCCATGCCTCTCCCAGAAAATGGCCAAATGATCTCTGATCCATATCAGTCATACATCCCTGAAGTGAGCTGCTCAATGTGTATCTAGATCTCAACTCTGAGTATGCCGGGCATCTGAGAACAAAATGCTCCTCACTCTCCACCTCTGATCTGCAAAGGGGGCATATCCTCTCCTCCCGTGGGATGCCACCGGCTCTGCCACTCTCAATCATAAGCTGATGTGATGATACCCTGAGCTATCCAATAAGAACTCTCAATCGATGTGGCATATAGATCTGCATATATCTCGGAATCTCTATGAATCCTTGCTCTGATATGCTCAAGAATTGTGTATAATAATGTGCCATCTTCGATGGCAGACTGTGCAGGGCTGACCCATGTCCTCTGTATATAAATATGCCATATCTCCTGTCTGATGACTCTGTTCCTCTCAGAGAGAGAGAGGGTGTAAGTGGGAGCCTGAGTATCATATAGAAGAGGTGGGAGTCTATCAATGTCCAACCCATGTCTGTCAAACCAAGCTCTAGTTTGTGCATACCATGATGTGGTATCCCCCGCTCGAGCCATCTCCTGAGATGCCATATATTCTCTGTATGCAATGCGATCTCTGTCCATATCCTGAAATCTGTGTAGGAAGCAGACTGTCTGAAATAATGCCTCGACTAGCGTGGGCGGTATGGCAAGCTCTGCTCGCACAATGTCATGTGGGACTGAGGCCTTGCTGCGAATCAATCTAGATATCATGATCACCTGAGGTCTCTCCATCAATGTCCATACATAATCGGCAAGGCCTGGCCCCCATATAGCTGCTCCATACATCAGTGCTGGAGTGACTAGAGTATCAAAGAGCCACCCCTTGGTGCGGGGCTCCTGGAAATGTGCCTGATGATAATGTCGCTCCATAAGAGCCAATGCTAAGTATCCTCTAGTGAGGCGGTCACGAGCTGCCTGTGTCATCGAGAAAATCCCTGAAGCTACTGTAAAGGTGACTCCCAAATATACATATGATCCAGTGACCTCAATACTCCCTCCTGCTGCCATGAAAATACTCTGTCTGCGTATCTGAGCTGATGTATGGAATATAAGAACCTTGGTTTTACCAAGGTTCACTGTCATGCCTCTCTGTATGCAAAAATCATCCAATGCTAATAAATGCTGTTGTAATCCTTGAGCTGAATCTGAGACCAACACAATGTCATCTGCATATAGTAAGATATGAACTGTGGCTCCACTGAGATCTATACCTCCACCAGCTTCCTGTTGAATAAAATCTGCTATCTCATCAATGTATAGCCCAAATAGAGTCGGTGAGAGTGGGCATCCTTGTTTCACACCAATGGTGCTCACAAGGGGATCTGATATACCTCCCGGACATCTGACTCTGCCAGTAACCCGCTCATATAGTGCATAAATACCCCACATCATGTCATCGTCCACCCCCAGATCAAGTAGGCGTCTGAAAAGCCTCTCTCTCGGAACCATGTCAAAGGATTTGCGGAAATCCACAAAGCAATAGTACAATCTATGTTTCTTCACTCGTGTCTAGTCGATCAGACAACGGAGAGTGAAGATGTGGTCTATGGTAGAAAATGCCCGTCTGAACCCTGCCTGTCCGGGTGTGCGCATGCACTCTCTCTCTGCCAGCGTGCTGAGCTCCTCCTCCATCACCGTGCCATAAAGTTTGGCCAAAATTGGCCCAATCATGATGGTCCTATATGTGTTAGGATCCATAGGATCCCCTGACTTGTGGATAGGTACAATGGTGTGCTCTGTCCACGAGTCAGGGAACCCCTCAGACAATGCACGGTTGAAGAGGTGAGCAATGAGTGGAGCCAATGTGTCTCTGCCATATATAATATGCTCTGCCTGAAGATCAAACTGGTCTTGAGCGCGGCCATGCTGTAACCGTGAGATAGCATGTTTCACCATACTAGTGGTGAAAAAGGATGAAATACCCGGTCTCGGTGTACATGGTGTGGGTATCAGCGGCTGTGCGGGTACATGATATAAACTCTGTACGTATCCATGCCATACTACAGGGTCATGTATCGGTGTGGGTGAGCATGGTTCTCTCATCTGCCTCCATGCCTTTGCACAATCTCTGCTCATAAGAAGGTGGTATATATCCCAATATCTCTCCTCCTCACATTCCCACTTTTTACGACGGGTCAACCGGTGCATGCGTCTCTGCGCCTGTGTGTGTGTGATCTCTCCTCTGGCCTCCAAATCGTGTAGTTGTCGACGTAGATCTCTGCACTCATCATCATACCACCTGTTCTGTGGCATGGTACCGGTCCGAGGGGGGTGCGTGTATGTGTGATGTGGAAAACTGAGTGTAGCAGAATCATGCAGAATGCGTGTGATATCAGTGGTCAGTGTATCAAGGGGTGCGTATGGATCAAGTGACGTGATGTGCTCCTCCAGATGCTGTGAGTAAACATGTGAGAGCTCATGAGTGAAGTGTAGGGTAGTATGCATGTGGGGTATGATATCTGCAGGTGGTGATGGTAATGAGGTGAGGAGTGAGAAACTGAGAAAGGTGTGATCGACACCGAGTGGAAGTCTCCCAAGGCCGAAGGACTCGATAGTATGCATCCCATCGATCGGTCTGAGCAGATAATCTACAGTACTCTCGCCCCCCCCATGTGGGAAGCATGAGAGAGAGAGAGAGAGGAGAAGAGGAAGACAGGAGATAGAGATAATGAGAGAAAGAGAGAGGGAAAGAGGAAGAGGAAGAAAAAGTAGGCCATTAGTAAATCAAAGAGTGGATGATGTGGAAAGAGAAGAAATTTGTAGCAATCTTTTGGGAGTTTTATTTAGGGAATGCTTTATATGAAGTTAAGAGAAATGTGAATTTTCTATAATTAGTCTAATTTTCACCTAATTCTCACAAGGAATTTAAGAAAGTTATATTAGCTAGTCATATGGTAGAGCCTATTGGCGTCAATCAAGTGGGAAGTGAATGGTGGGAGCATGTGGAGAATCATTGTCCTAAGGAGGCAGGCTTATGTGGATTATATCTTGATTAAAAGTAGAGTGGCATCTGTAAATATTATGAGTATGGATTTATTAGAGAGGCTAGGATTGCCCATCCAAAAGGATTTCACCACTATCCTAGAAATGGGTGATGCTAGTCTAAGACAACCCAACGAAGTGGTATCTCAAGTTCATATCACAGTAGCTCACATTGAGTCCATTCTCAACTTCCATGTGATCCAATTTTTTGGGAGGCTAACCTACAATTGTTTTTTGGATGGCCGTGGATCTTATAGTCTAATTGTTTGGTGGATATCCTAGCTGGTTGGCTTATCTTTGGGCATGGACTAAAAAGAACAATATTGGATGCTTACTCTAAGTTCGCATTGAATCAAAGGGCAACAACCCCCACTATGGAATTGGAGGCACTTGAGGGAACCTCAACCATTGGAACCTTAAGCTTTAGTGATTTTGATGCAAGTTCCACCATAAAAGAAGAGTATCGAGAGTGCTTGAATGAGTTGATAGGGGAAAATGATCAAATTTGTGACACTAACATAATAAAGTTGGATCTTAGGGCTCCCAAAGATCCTCAGCCAATCAAACTCAGCATCATATTAGGGGATGATGAGCACATAGGATATGTGAAACTCCTACAGGAGTTTAGAGACATATTTACATGGAACTATGATGAATTTAAGGGGATTTACCCTATTCTTACCATGCACAATCTTGTGAAAGAGAAATGTAAGATTATGAGGTAAAATATTAGATGCATTCCTTTTGAAAGTCTCTTTGTATGGAGCGCTAGGGTGAGGGACATGCAACAACGTAGGAGAAGCTGCTTGAATCCCATAATCACAATGAGAAAAGTGGTACCATATTTATAAAAGAGTATACTTGACAATCATTTGAATGAGAATACTATTGTACTTTTTACTTTCAATATTGTCTCTCTCTACTCAATATTGTGTTTATAAGTCCAACCTAATCTATCTTTGAACCTAAATCACTTGAGTAAGAGTCACTGCCTAGTCTCAATCATCGCATCATGTCATTGACTTTTTTCCTCCATAGTAGTTAAACCTTGCTCAAGGATCCATGCCTCTTCACATGGTATCAAAGCTATGACAAGCTTGTTTTAGCTTAGCTCACTGTCCTCTAGCTCTCCACAACCTCTAGTTAGCTAAACTTGACAAGAATATTTCATCTCTCACTTCATTTTCACTCCACCATTCATAACCTCCATAGCCAACAGCACCTACCTCTATTAAAGCAGCCATATCTCTTGAGCCACAAGCCATGTCTCTTTGAGCATGGCACATAAATGAAGCTTTGGTCTATACACTATACTTTGAAGGAGCTTCTAGAGGACTTGCCAAGTATACAAGTGCAGGGCTTATCATTAAAAACCGCTATCATAGAGTGATTATGAAAATGAGAGTTCATTTAGCCATTGCATTCACTAATAATATGGTGGAATACCAAGCTTTACCTATGAGGATACATCTAGCCAACATGGTGGTATTCACTACTTATTGATGAAAGGAAACTTGCACTTAGTGACCAACCAATTGAATGGGACCTATACTATGAGGGGCCTCATTTTGAGGATGTACAATTGTGTAGCCATGGACAATAGCCATGGACATGCTTGAGATATTTGAGTCAATGACTTGTCAATCCCTATCAATGGAACTACTTTGCATATTCTCTAGCTAATTATACATTTTTTGAAGATATGTTTTCTAACTATGGTCATGAGAGTCTTTTAGAGCTACTTGATGATATCAGACCAAGGCTACTTGGGATACTACTTCATGACATGTATTTCTTTGGCCGCTGATGGTTAGGGTGGGTAATGGGTCATGTCAAGATTTATTAATTTCTAATCCTTTCATGGATACATTAGATTGTTCGACATTATATTTATCGGATTCCTCTTGCCATTTATACAGAGGGATTGACTAATAACTTGATACATCTACTATAGGGCTTGATTGGCCCACCCGTTGGTCTAGGTTTTGTGCTTTAGGAGAGATTTTGAGGGGATCAAGAGATTAAATCAACATTATTTTGCTAAGAGTGTTGCTTTCTTGATATATTTCATTAGGCTAAGTGGGCCAATTTCTTTTCTTGGTGTAGGTGCTTTTAAGACATGGGCTATTGTTTGAGTCTTTTCATGCAGAATAGCTTATTTGTAGTCAATAATAGTGTTTTATGCAACAACATGGATATTTTCAATACTAGGTGTCTCTATCACCTTATTTCTTGTTGGTTTTTTCTTTATGTTTCAAGCACAATGGTAGGCATCACTTGTGCATTGTCTTCCATGGATCTAGGATAGGGCTTGGGATCATGTTTTGGAGTCCTTGTTGCATGGAATGCTTGGATTGCTAATTTTTTGTTTAAAGGTTCTCATACGATGAAATTGGGTGTTATCCTTGTCAACTTGATGGGTTTTCTTTCTTTTGTGAGGTATCTCACATAGTTAAAAAGATTAAATTTGATTTCTTATCATGATGGAGTCCAAGTAATTCACTATATGTATATCCTCTATATCACATGTGTTCAAGGCCTATTATAAATATATGTATCTATGAATTTTTACTTTATAAAACATAACCCTTTTCTACTCAATATGTAAGTACCCCTTTATATGGGATCCTTCTATATGTAAAATATGTGTAAAACTAGTATTTGAAGAATCCCTTATTTTGAATCCATGTGAAACATACATATATTTATGATGACTAACCTCTTGGGATGATAGAGTTCCCTAGTGTGTAAGGGGTTGGGTTTCAAGTGTAGCCTATAGACTAAAATTTGTTGCAATTCCCATTATAAAGAATAAAAAAGGAAAAACATTTATGCTAAAAGTTATCTTCAACTTATTAGGGCCTAATAGATTCTTCAATTTGACTCAAGATTGAGGTCGATGCCCTCTCCTCCTTTGGGATGAGGCCTAGTCATGGGGTTAAAATAGACAAAAAGAAAACCAAACATCAAATTTGTTTATTGCCTTTGCAAGGTTCTAGGAGGTTCTTGGATTTGAGTCATGTTCAAGGCTGATGCCTTGATCTCCTTGGGGCACTACCATCAAAGAACTAGTGGATGAGTCATTTCCATTAAGAAGAAAAAGAAAAGAAAAATCTAAAGGGAAAAAAAAGAGAAAATATATATGATGATTGATTCTAAGCACATTTCTCAAGGGCTAATGGACTTATTATCTATTTTCTTGGAACTAGTGTGTCCTAAGTGGTTGGGAGTCAACCTAGGCCTCTTGCTAGTGCTTGTGAGCCTTATGTGAGGGTAAGTTGTTCCCTAGGTCATTGTACAAATTGGGCTAGGATGTCATTTAGATCTCCTTATGAGTGATTGATAGTAGAGATAGTTATTGAGTATTATTCCCTTGGGGGGACCCTCAATTTTTAGTCCTAGTCTTGGCCAATGGATACCCCTTGCCATTTGTGAAGCCAACAAACTGATGCATTTAATGTCGAGCCTAAATCACCATTCCCTTGGTCTAGTTTTGCGATTCAATTCAAATTTCTTTAGGGGACCAAGGGTTTTCTTTCAATAGTAGGTTGTTGAATGGTGTGCTTCATGGTTACATTTCATTAGTCCAAGAGGGCCCTTTGTTCTTGTAGAGAAATTTTGTGATTTTGTTAGGCCAATAGGACCGTTTATTTTGTAGTAAAATGGTTTATCTCATTAGGCCAAGAGGGCCATTATTCTGTTTGGTATAGATATGATTAATAGTTTTTTGCTTTAGTATTGCACTAAACAAATTTGATAAAGGACCTGAAGGGAGCCTCTTACTATGTAGATGCTTCGTGTGGCCAAGTCTAAGTGATATTCTTCCCTTACAAGTTCTTTCCCTTTATGCTATGTGTGTATATATTGTTGGGGTATTTTTCTTTGGTTCGGGACCCGCATTGAATGCAAGAAGTACCAAGCTTTGATTAGCTATGTCTGGGGAGGTTTGAGCAGTTGTTTGCCTCTTGCAAAGACATTGTTGAGCACTCTAAGAATTATTTTTGAGGGTATTCCTAGTGACCCTATTTTGTTAGCCTATTGTTGAGATATTTGCAATCACACCTACTTTAGTCCCTTTGTGAGAAGCACTGAGGGCTCATGACCAAAATCCCATATGCATAGTAGGAGAAAGTACCACCACTCAATTCCTATAAATCATTGTACTTGCACTCTTTTTCTAAGCAATGATAGTACTCTTTTCTTTCCAGTAAAGTGTCATGTCACTGTCAATACACAAGATTGTGATTATGAGTCCAAGTCTCAATCTTGGAACCTAATTCACTTGTGTAACAATTTGTCCTAGTTAGGGTCAATGTCTTCATGAGTTTTTTTTTCCTCTTTCAACCTCCATAGCTTCTGCATCTGCCATGCTCTAGATCCTGTGTATTTCACATGGTATCAAAGCTCAATTGAGCATGGCCCAACTCTCCTTTCACTCCTCTTAGCTCCTTTCCATCTCTGCTCGGTTTAGTTTGAGTACTAGACCCTATCTCCAACTTCATTTGCATTCCTACCTTCAATGAAGCTTCCATGGCAGCCATAGCCAGCAGCACCCTGTCAGCTTGAAGCTTTCATATCTCTCTCCACAGGCCAAATCTCTTTGAACTTCCTTCTGGATAAGTGTTTCTATACTTCTAGAGCTCCTCCTTGGCACCTCAATCATTGAGATTGGGCAATTATAGCTTCAACATTGCCTCTTTTCAGAGTTGCTGCCATAACTGTGTCTGTGCACAACACCTACCTACCTCTGTTGGATCAGCCATATCTCTTCAAGATTTCTTCTTGAGAGTTGTTCTTTAGGTCAAAGTGCAACTTTTTGGCACAAAAATCAAGGAGATTGATGCACACCATGCTCAAGATTTGCATTTTCCCAAATCTGGGCATAGTTTTGATAGCGACCACTTCGAAGACTTAGATCTCTTAATTTGGAAAAAATCAGTACAAAACACTCTTAGGGGGAGTTAGACCCATTAGCGAGGGTCCTCCATCTCAAAGGGTTTGAGCAGATTCAACCTGTGGAGCTCGTGGGAGCTCATTTACCAGTCGCTAGTCCCTGTTTTGATAGGATAGCCATAGCCACTTACCTTCAAGCTCATTTTTCCTTCATTTTCTCTCTCCTGCCACTTAAACCAAGCCAAGGCCACTCTAATCTGAAGTTTTCAGCAAGTATTCAACCATCAAATCAGCAAGGAGGGGAAGCTATGAATATTTTTTGAAGATCATCAAGTCAAACTCAAGCAACAAACATCAAATTTCAAACTAGTATCTTTTGATAGTTCACTGCCATTGTTTGTATCTTTTGGCACATACAAAGATCAACTCATTGCTGGTTACTCTTAGTCATTTGAAGTTGATTTGTTGCTGGTCTTTCAAGTCGAAAATGGGTAAATATTCTCCAACTGCCCGTTTCAAAGGAGTCGGGTTTCATACCACCTGGCAGACCCGCATCAAACTAATCCTGATGAAGAAGGGCCTCTGGGCCATTACCACTGGAAAAGAAAAGAAGCCTCATGATGTGGATCTTGCTGTCACTTGGCAAAAGAATAATGATAAGGCTCAGGCCATTATCAAACTAGAGCTAGACAACAGCTATATCCACCATGTGGATAACTGTGAGACCTCATAGGATACATGTAAGAGACTTGACATCTTGTTCGGTGCACAGTCTAAATCATCAAAGTATGGTCTCCTGATTGAGTTTTTCAGGCTTGAAATGAAGTCTAGCACATCACTTGCCACACATCTAAATTACATGGAAGGACTTATAACCCAACTTGCAGGAATCAACATTAAAATGAAAGAAGATGTTTGCATCAGTGTTCTACTTAAGAGTTTGCCTCCTGAATATAATAATGTATCAACAACTTTAATCAACATGCCAAATCCTAAACTTGTTGATATCCAGGCATCATTGTTAAAGGAGGAAAAGAAGCTAAAAATTAAGGAAGAACCAAGTACCTCTAGAGATGAGCATGCATTATATGTTGGCAACAGGTACAAAGGCAAGAAGGATCAGCTCTTCTGTGACTTCTGCAAAAGGACCAGACACATCGAGAAGTTTTGCCACGCCGCCAGAAAGAGGTCCCAAAAGGCCTATCTAGTTGCAGTCAAAGAAGAAGAAGAAAATGGAGCAAAGGAAGAAGAAGAAGAAGAAGAAGACCACTAGGAGAAGGACAAACCTCATCAGCCCTTCTATTCAGATAGAATTTTTTAGTTTTGTATTTCCTAGCCCTAATGCTTCAAACATAAACTTGTAAGCTCCTCAGTTATCCTTGTACTACAGCCTCTGTATACTTTGTGAGGTCCCTGCTACAGCCTCTGGATGTCCATCATGTTTGTGGTACCCACACTTAGCCTTTTTTGCGACAACCTCTGGTGTTTTTGCCATATTTATGGTGTGCCCACACTTTGCAGGTGTTGCTTTCACTAAAGCCTCTACACACTTTGTACTTTTGGTTGTGATTGAGGAGGGGTGTTGAGATATTTGCAATCACACCTACTTTAGTCCCTTTGTGAGAAGTAGTGAGGGCTCAGGACCAAAATCCCACCACTCAATTCCTATAAAGCATTGTACTTGCACTCTTTTTCTAAGCAATGACAGTAGTCTTTTCTTTCCAATAAAGTGTCATGCCACTGTCAATACACAAGATTGTGTTTATGAGTCGAAGTCTCAATCTTGGAACCTAATTCACTTGTGTAACAATTTGTCCTAGTTAGGGTCAATGTCTTCATGAGTTTCTTTTTCCTCTTTCAACCTCCATAGCTTCCGCATCTGCCATGCTCTAGATCCCGCGTATTTCACACCTATTAGGTAGCTATTTCTAAGAATCCCTACTATTGTAAGAAAATAAGAAAACATGACAAATAAAAGAGGAAAAACTATGAATATATTTGAAATATATAAGATACAAAGATGTGTAAAAAGGGATTTTAACCCCTAAAATAAAAAATAAAGGAAAAAATATTCCAAAAATAAATGATCATCACCTTGCAAAGGCTTGTTAGGTTCTTAGGGATGAGTCAACTGGTCTAACAAAGATTCCAAGCTAGTTTGCAACCAACAGATTAAACACAAATTGGCTAAAAACAACTATCAAATGAGTCATCCTAAGTGGTCGTCTAGCCTATCTTCCTAACCTACCACAATTGGACCAAGAACTCCTACTATGTAAGGACTCTTATAGCTTGGTCTATTGAAAAGAATATATTTTTTTTATTTTATCACATTTTTTAAAGTACTTTGTACTTGGGTGGATAGAAAGAAGGGAGCTAAGTGTATTGTGACCCAAGGAGAACATGACATCAGCCTTAGGTCCCATCTTGGTACCCAAGAACCTAATAAGCTTTCACAAGGTGACACTAAATTATTTTTCTTTCACTCACTTTTGGTTTTTCTCCAACCATTCTTATTTTATTTCTTGACTAAATGCCATCCCTAGGAACATAAGGCATGCTAGGCCTATCTCTCATAGACGTCATGCCTTGATTTTGTTAGGGGGTAGAGTGAGAGCTATGTTTCTACTCTATTGTGTATTTTTATTTGTAGCACCTTGATGCTCTTTATGGTTTCTATTTGTGTAGATCAGTCCATAGAATCAATGGGCTGAAGTCACCCTATCCCCTAGTCTCTAATGAGAGCAAGATTTTGAGACTAGAAAAGGGCAAAAAATATGCCCAAATTTGTCAAATTTAGGCAAAAATAAAGGGCCATTGGAAGCAATGGATGCGGACTTGACATTTTTAAGTGACAGTGGAAGACAGGCTTTCAAATCGCTTTTGGAAATGGACCTCACAGTGATTTCATATTTTTATAAATTCTTTCAAGTAGTGAAATCAATTATGAAAAGTTCCAAGTAGTGTGGGACTTTGAGATAGATATGTAGGAATTTGCAGACCTTGATTCAGAGATCGGACATGGAAATAGGGAGTTCAGGAATGCAAAAGGGTCAAGAAAGGTTGAAAGAGGCAAGAGGGAGAAGGGGTATGACCATTGGGGCCCCCTTCTCCATCTAAATTTTGTGCACCAGGGGGGAGGGATTTTTTTATAAATGAAAAAAAATGAAGAGGCCTGAGGCATAGGTAGTTTGAGAAGGGGAGAGGGAGAGAGCCATAGGTCATCAGAACCTAAATATACCCACCGTGGCAAATGATTGTATCCACCTTCTCCTCCAATTTTTTGCTCTTAATCACCACCTCAACCCTGCAAATGGCTACCTAGATAAAGAGCAAAAGATTCTGTTTTTCTCTCCCCTTCATCTCTCTCCTCTATAGGTAGTTCACATGGCATTTTTTGAGAGGAAATCGAGATAGAGATTAACAGTCCTGCATGACCCGTATGGAACAAGAATACCATTGAGAAGTGATATTGAGTGTTGTTTGGAGATCAATGGTAGGTCTAATCATGGTACGTGTTATCAATTCTTGAGACTCAAAACATGCAAAATGGCAATAATTCCTTTTATCAATTGAAATTTGAATATTTTTATCATTTCATGGTATAAATCATGTTTATATGTGGTGAATTTGAGTTTGAATCTTGATTGTGATGTTTTTATAGGATGAAAATTATAAAATGCAGAACTCGTGTCCAAGGTCATGTGTTATTAATTAATGAAAATCCAAAATGTGTATTTTATGTGAAAATTTTTTTTTTTTCATTTTAGATAATCATACGATGTTCAAGTGGAAGGATATTATTTGTCATGATGGACTACATTCCAAAATTTATTCCTTGGAGTTAAAAAAAAAAGAAAATAGAGAATTCAACATAGAAAAAAATAAGAAAAATACAAAAAATAGGGTTTCCACATATAGAAAAATAAAAAAGAATTAGTTTAAGGGTGTAAATTTTATTGAGATTTAGGGAAAGGTTTGTGAGTGTATAATGGCTATAAGGCATCAACTTGGCCCTTAGATTACACCTATTTGTTTATTAAAGTGGTAGTTTAGAGGGTATTTTATGGGAAAAACATCAAGAAACATAGGAAACATCCTACATAATAAATAGACACAAAGAATTTGAAATATCAAGAACTTTACATAGAAATGTAAGTGTTTGTGCACTAAAACAAAGTATATAGGCTTCACTCAATATTCTAAAATGGACAAGCAAGGATTAGTCTAATATTGTTTACAAGCTATGCAACAATACATTAGAAAGAAAGTCATTGAAATAATATTTTACACATGACATGTTGGATGGTTTGTGATTAATTTGTTTGAGCACTATATAGCATTACATGTCGCATCGGCCTTCTTATGCATGGTATCGAAAAAAGGGAACTATCCTAGATGCATTGCAATTGGTTGCAAAAATCATTGACCAATGATGAGAGTGTGTGAGGATCCCTGAGTTGTAGGATAATACGATTGTCTTTGGGGACTAATTAAGTGAGAAAATAAAAATTATATCTTAGAACACTTTATCAAAGAGTAGAAAATGTTACGATTGTGTTTTATATTGAGACGGCGCATTGTAGGGCCAATCCTTGGGGTGTAGGAGTGTCATAGAGCCCACATAATCTTTGTTCAAGAGGAGCTCTTTGTGTGTATGCAACGAGGTTTTGATCACGTG
The DNA here is from genome assembly GCF_053477565.2 of Lygodium microphyllum. Taxonomy (NCBI): domain Eukaryota; kingdom Viridiplantae; phylum Streptophyta; class Polypodiopsida; order Schizaeales; family Lygodiaceae; genus Lygodium; species Lygodium microphyllum. The sequence continues at coordinate 172,663,353 of NC_141140.1, forward strand.
TATGTGTAGTATAGTCACTCTATTGGACTTGGGATAGGAAGAATTATTGGATTACAAATAGATAAAAATTAATGGTTTAATTAGTATGTAGCCTTTGAATACTCCTAGCCGTGAGGTTGTGAGGGTGTTTTTGGTGAGTATAGGAGGCCCAGCTAGAGCCCTAGAGCCAATGTCGGGCCTATTTTAGGTCTTGATAATTGCAAATGCCAATACCCAAATAGTCCTTTTAAATATAAAGGTATTTTAGAGAAGCTTGTGGGTTAATAGTAAGTGTAAGCCAAAAGTAAAGGAGATTGTTAAGATTGTCAAAAAGCTAAAAGAGAGGATGGTGTGGCAAGAAATAAAGGCTATTGTAAACTTTCGTGACCTCGACCCTGTTGAGATATCAAGCTCCACTTGTGATATGCCAGGGTGACCATTGTGCATTTATGTCACCGACGTGTCAGTTGCAGACGCGGTTGGTACACCGCCCATGAATAATAGCTACATGATAGTTATCCTTATCTACTCTAGTTCGTGGCTCAGTTAGTATGCCACCTTAGCTAGTTGAGTTTGGTTTGAGACCCATATATAGGGTTCTTCTATTTCTTTGTAAGAGAGTTCTTTTGGCTTACACAACTAAGAAGAGGAAAACTGTTTTCAGCCTCCACCCTTGTGTGTCTTCCCCCATTGTGCAAGCAAGAAAGCTTCAAGTGAGACTCCTTCCTTCTCTCCCACAATCTTGACATGGTATCAGAGCCTTGTTCGTGGTAAGGAGCTCAAGAAAGCAAGCCAAGCTCGCGGTGTTTTGGTAAGAGGAGCAGTGTTGCTTTCATTTTCTGTTTTGGGAGCAGATCTCTGCAGGTAGCACAGCCGGAAAGTGCAGGAGTGCATTGTCTCAGGTTGAGACGCCCTTCACGGTGAAGCAAGAGGGCAGTATATGCTGCGGGAGAGGCCTTTAGCCCTTGGCGACCTTGTTTTTTTGATTTGAGGCCATTTCGGGGCCTATTTTGGAGGCGAAAGTTTTTTGCACGCACTCAGGAAAAGGCCTAGTTTTATGCTGTGCAGCCACTGTTCTACAGGTCGGTGAATAGTTACTGTAAAAATTGCATTGTATGCTTGTGCGCATAGACATTGGGAGTTACAGAATCATCCCTGTTGCCTGTTGATGCAAAATCGTCACTAGGAAGTGACTGTGTGGTCAAATACCACTTTCGCCAATTTTGCAGATTTTCCCTTGTGAGGGTGAAGCTGTAGTTTTTGCAGTGACAAAATTTTTTGCAGTCTTCTGTAATGGCATCTGATTCTCTTTCACAGATTGTCACTGAAAAGCTTGACAAGAACAACTTCCAAGCATGGAAGTTTAGAATGACGAATTTCCTTATGGGAAAAGGATATTGGGAATTTGTTGCAGGAAATGAAGAAGAACCAGTTCTTCCTGATGTTCCCAATCAACAGCAAATGCAGGCATTTAAAGCATGGCATGAGAGAGCCAGGAAAGTTATGTATTGGCTGTCTATCAACATTTCAGACTCTATGATTGTGCATATTCAGGATGCAAGTACGCCAAAGGAGGCATGGGATACTTTGTCAAAAATGTATAGCACAAATACGCAAGCCAGGAAAATGCAGCTCAAGCAAGAGTTGCACAATGTGCAAAGAGAAAATATGAGCATCAACGACTACCACATGAAGGTGAAGAAGATTGCAGATGCACTTGCTTCCATTGGGTCACCAGTGGAAGATGATGATTTAGTTTCTGTGACCTTGAATGGTCTAGGAAAGGATTATGCACAGTTTCGGACATCCATTTCAGTTCGTGAAAGATTTCCTGATTTTGAGGAGCTGATTGCTCTTCTAATTTCTGAGGAGCAAAGAAACGGTGGTGCATCTTCTTCAAGAGGAACTTCAAAAGAAGCTGTCTTCTACTCAAATGCTGGAAGAGGTAGAGGCAGAGGTAGAGGAGGCCGATATGGAGGCCGTGGTAGAAATCAGAATATGCAGCAAACTCAAGAAAACCAGTCCTATGGAGGAGGACGTGGTAACTCTAGAGGCAGGGGGAGACAAAGAGGTCGTGGTGGATGGCAAAGAGGCCAAAATGCAAACAACAATGTTGAATGCTACTATTGTGGTAAAATGGGTCATATGGCTAAAGACTGCTATAAAAAGCAGAATGACATCATGAATGGAAAACTGCAACAAGGAAATTATGCATCCTCTAATAGACAAGGTGATGACAGAAATGAGCATCTGTTTATGGTGCAGCACATGAACAACTCTATGACAAATGCAGAAGAAAGCAATGATGTATGGTATGTTGACTCAGGTGCATCAAACCACATGACATGTCATGCAGAATGGATGGAGGATGCAAGGAAAATGGAAAAACCAGGACTTGTGGAGACTGGTGATGATACTGCACATCCTATTGTGCAGATTGGAAAAATTCCCTTGTCTATGCAGGATGGGAAAAAGAAATACCTGTTCGATGTATTTCATGTCCCGAATATCACCAAGAATCTGGTTTATGTTGGTCAAATGGTTGAACAGGGCTTGCAGGTCAGATTTAATCCTCATGGATGCTTTGTTGAGGATATGAAAAATAAAGGTCGCTTGATAGCAAAAGGAAAGAAGAAGGGCAGAATGTTTACATTGGATGCAGACATGTCTGAATTGAGTGCAGCAATGTTTGCACATGGGACTGGTGTAGTTGCAGATATTGATATCTGGCATAAACGCATTGGTCATGTTAATGTATAGCGGCTTAAATCAATGCAGGCCCAAAATATTGTTGCAGGATTGCCTAGATTCAAGGTTGCAGAAATGCATAAGGTATGTGAAGCCTGTCAATTTGGAAAACAGGCAAGGAAACCATTTCCTAGACATGTTCAAGAGAGTAAGAAGCCATTGGAATTAATCCACTCTGATGTGTGGACAACTAAAGCTGCATCTCTTGGAGGCTGTCATTATTTTGTCAGTTTTATTGATGACTATAGCAGAAAAATTTGGGTGTATTTTATGAAAAAGAAAAGTGAAGTTTTTGGGCATTTCAAAACTCTTAAAGTGATGGTTGAAAAAGAAACAGGCCTGCAGATAAAATGCCTAAGGTCAAATGGAGGGGGAGAGTACCTCTCAAATGAGTTTGCAAGGTTCCTGTAGGAGCATGGCATAAAGCAGCAATATTCATGCAGTCATACCCCACAACAAAATGGAATTGCAGAAAGGAAAAACAGGCATATTGGAGAGGTATCTCGTGCCATGCTCAATGAAAAAGACTTGCCAACTTTTTATTGGGCTGAAGCAGTTGCTACAGCAGTCTACATAATGAACAGGACTCCCACTGCAGCAATACATGGAATGACTCCAGAGGAGAGGTATACTGGTAGGAAACCACATATTTCTCATTTGAAAATTTTTGGTTGCATTGCCTATGTACATGTGCCAGATGAGTTGAGATCCAAGTTGGATCCAAAAGCTGAGAAGTGCATCTTTATTGGTTACTCTCTGCAGCAAAAAGGGTATAGATGCTATAACCCTTCTACTCGTAAGTTTACAGTGAGCAGAGATGTTGTTTTTGATGAGATGAGTAGCTGGTATAAACCAGTAAATGTGATTGATGATGTAGATGCACAAAATGGTAATGCTGCACAGAATTCACAGCAGCAGTCACAAAATATTAGTGGACCTGGAGCGTCCTCTAGCAGTGGTTCACATTCTTTGCCATGGACAGGCAGATTGAGATAAGGAGAATCTTCTCAAAGTAATGCAGATAGTGGTATGCATGTATCACGAAAAGGAAAAGAGAAGGTTGATCAGCCCATGTTTGATGTGAATGTAGGTCACTCTTATGTGGATGGTGAATCCAATGGCTCAGAACAGAGTATTGATGATGAGTTGGGTATTCCTTCTATTGTTACACCTGGAGTAAGGAAGACCAGGGATGTTTTGAGAGCACCTGGGAGTGAACCTACTTTGCGTAGGTCTACGAGAGCTAGGTATCCTGTGGATAGGCTGAAATATGATGGATTTACAGCCATTCACTATGCATATATGGTCAAAGTGATACAGGAACCAGAACCCACATCTTTTGAGCAAGCCATGGGAAAAGAAAAATGGGAGAAAGCCATGGATGAAGAAATAAATGCCTTGGAAGAAAATGCTACATGGGAGTTAGCACCTTTGCCTAAAGGTAAGAATGCAATTGGCTGTAAGTGGGTTTATAAGGTGAAGCACAATGCAGATGGTTCTGTGAACAGATACAAGGCAAGATTAGTAGTCAAGGGGTATGCACAAACATATGGCATTGACTATGAAGAAACATTCAGTCCGGTTGCAAGGATGGCAACCGTAAGAGCAGTCATTGCTATGGCTGCATCAAAGGGATGGTCTTTACATCAGATGGATGTAAAGAATGCCTTCTTGCATGGTGATTTGCAAGAAGAGGTCTATATGGAGCAGCCACCAGGTTATGTGCATGCTGTTCATCTTGAGTTTGTTTGCAGGTTGAAGAAAGCTTTGTATGGCTTGAAGCAAGCACCTAGAGCATGGTCTGACAAGATAGGGCAGTATCTTGTCACTATTGGCTTTCAGATTTCCAAGGCAGATTTCTCACTTTATGTGAGAAAGACAGAGAAAGGTATTATGCTGCTTGTCATTTATGTTGATGATTTGATTATGACAGGTGACAGTGATGAAGATATCCTTCATGTGAAAATGCTACTGAAGAAAAAGTTTGAGATGAAGGATTTGGGAGAGCTGCGTTATTTCTTGGGCATTGAGGTGATTAGATCACCAAGTGGGATATAGCTCTTGCAGAGGCAGTATGGATTGGACATGCTGTCCAAATATGGGATGACAGGCTGTAAGCCTATTTCAGTTCCTTTGGAGCAGAATGTGAAGCTAAGCGCAGATGCAGGTGAGCTTCTGGAAGACCCTACTATGTACAGACGCATAGTAGGAAGCTTGATTTATATGACTATTACCAGGCCAGATTTGAGCTATGCTGTTGGATTGGTAAGTCAGTTTATGCAGGCTCCAAGGAAACCGCATTTGGATGCAACTAGACGCATACTCAGGTATGTGAAGTCCACATTGCAGTATGGACTATTTTATGAGATTGGGGTTCAGATACAGTTGCATGGATACACTGATGCTGATTGGGCTGGTAGTATTTCTAATAGAGGATCTACCAGTGGATATGTGTTCTCTTTTGGGAGTGCTGCAGTCACTTGGAGCAGCAAGAAATAGCCTACAGTTGCCTTGTCGAGCACAGAGGCTGAGTACAGGGGTGCAGCAATGGCTGCATGTGAGGTAGCTTGGTTGCATAAGCTACTTTATGATATGCATCAGTCTACAGATGGGCCAGTTGTCATTTATTGTGACAACATGAGTAGTATACACTTGGCAAATAACCCAGTCTATCATGCTAGAACAAAGCACATTGAGGTGCATTATCACTATGTGCGGGAGAGGGTTTTACTAGGTCTTATTGATCTAGTTTATGTCAGCACAGAGGATCAGGTAGCTGACATATTTACGAAGGCATTGGGCGCAGAGAAGCTGCGCAAGTTCAGAGACCTACTTGGTGTGCGGGAATTGGGATTGAGCTTGAGGGGGAGTGTTGAGATATCGAGCTCCACTCGTGATATGCCAGGGTGACCGTTGTGCATTTATGTCACCGACGTGTCAGTTGCAGACGCGGTTGGTACACCGCCCATGAATAATAGCTACATGATAGCTATCCTTATCTACTCTAGTTCGTGGCTCAGTTAGTATGCCACCTTAGTTAGTTGAGTTTGGTTTGAGACCCATATATAGGGTTCTTCTATTTCTTTGTAAGAGAGTTCTTTTGGCTTACACAACTAAGAAGAGGAAAACTGTTTTCAGCCTCCACCCTTGTGTGTCTTCCCCCATTGTGCAAGCAAGAAAGCTTCAAGCGAGACTCCTTCCTTCTCTCCCACAATCTTGACAGACCCAGTAAATGATCTATGTGACATCAAGCCATATGTGAACATGCTACAATTAATACGATTATTACCCACCAACATTTGCAAGGAGTTCAATAAAATCCTATGAATGGGTTACATTGTAGACCCTAGTGGTGTCAAGCGAGTGGATAGTGAATGGTCGAAACATGTGGAGAAACACTACCCTTCTAGGGTGCAAGCATATGTTGATTACATCTTGATAGAAAGTGTCGTGGTAGCCCCAAGCTCATCTATAAACATTATGAGTATAAACATACTAGAGAGGCTTGGTTTGTTCATTCAAAAGGATGTTGCAACTATCCTAAAAATGGTTGATGACAGTCTAATACAACTAGAAGGAATAGTCTCTCAAGTACATGTAATAGTAGTGCATATTGAGTGTGTTCTTGATTTTTGTTTTATCCAATTTGTTGGGAGACCAAACTATCAATTGCTGCTAGGACGGCCATGGATATTACACTTTGATTGTTTGATAGGGATATCTGGTCAATTGATCTTTGTGCATGGGGGTCAATAAGAAATATTTTGGATATTTATCCTCAATGCCCACTAAATGAAAGGGCACAATCTCCCACTATAGAATGGGAGGTAATTGAGGGCACCTCTATCTCACTAGATCTTCAAGCTTCAGTGAGTTTGATGAGGGTTCCACAATGGAGAAAGTCTATCAAGTATACTTGAATAAGCTGATAAGGGAAAAAGATCAAATACGTGATGCCAATGCAATAGAGTGATATCTTAGGACTCCTAATGATCCATGTCCAATCAAACTTGGTATTAGATTATCTAATGATGAGCGTGCAAACTATTGATCACTCCTACAAGATTTTAGGGACATATTTGCATGGAGCTATGGTAAATTGAAGGGGATTTCTCTACTATTGCGATGGACACAATCCCATTGAAAGAAGGCAATGAGTTAGTAAGGCAAAAGTTTAGATGAATGCCTTCTTTCAAGCTAAGAGAGCCTCTTTCTGAGGAATTGATGTGTTTAAAGAAGGTAGGTCTAATCTTTCCTATTGAACACACTAAATGGTACTCACCATCAATTCTGATAAGGACAAAGAAGAACAATTGAATCCACCTATGCATAGATTTTAAGGAGCTAAAGAAGCAGACAATAAAGGACTTCTACCCTATGCCCGTATTGACCATATCTTAGATCAATTGGTAGGGTGAGAAATATACTCCTTCATGATTTTCTTTGTGGGCTATAATTAGATGGCCATAGCTGAGGAGGATAAGTTGAAAACAAAGTTCATTACAGTCTTCAGTACCTTTCCCATGTCATGACTTTTGGTTTATGCAGTGCTCTTGGGTCTTGGCAAAGAATGGCTAACAAGTTATTTGTCAATATCTCCCCTAAAGAAGGAGTTTTTATAGATGATTTGGGGGTGGCTATCATAACTCATGACAGACAACTCATCAATCTATATAAGTTCTTTGAGCGTTATTGTTAGTATTACAAAGTGTTAAGTCCTTGAAAATGTGTATTTGAGGTTCCTTGTGGCTTATTGTTAGGTCATGTTTTGAGTGCACGTTACATTGCCCCTAATCCTAAGATAGTAGCAGTATTTGTGGCCATGAGCCCACCCACCAGCCTTAGGGATGTTCACAACTTTGTTTCATTTGTAGGCTATTATTGTTAGCTCATTGTCACATTGGTCAAGTTCTCATTACCTTTGATGAATCTCCTGGTGCAGAGCCATATTTTTGAATGGACTAAATCATATGTAGTGGTATCTGAGGATGTTAAGATGGAATTATCCAAAACACTAGTATTAAAAGCTCCAAAAAGGGGTGAGGTTTTCTATATCTTCATAGCTCCAACAAGGCATAGTATTAGTTGTTGCCTTTCATAGATTTGGGAAGCACAATTGTATCATCTGATTGCTTTTGTAACCTGAAAATTAGGCATTTTGGAGCTTTATTATAATTATTTAGAAAAAGTGTGTCTTGGCTATGGTGTTCGCCACCAAGAAATTTAGAAATTACATTCTTTGTGGTGTTTTTCACCAAGCCTGAGGGTGTACACTTACTATTGAACAAGCTTCAATCCTCTGACTTCCTAGTCAAGTGGTTAATCTCTTTTTAAGAGCTTGACTATGAGATTCAAAATTGCATGGAATTGTTGAATGTTTAGAATATTTTGGTGAGCCAAAGGAAGAGTGGACTGATATTAGTGATTGCAAGGATCTGTATAAGATTGATGCAACCTCTATCCTATTGTGCTATGTGTCTATTACACATTATCTATCCATAGGCAACCCGACAGAAACTCTTTCCAAATTTGAGAAGCAGAAGATTAAGCAACAAGCACTTCACTTTTCCATTATACCTAGTGTATTCTACATAAGGGAAGCAAATGAGATGTATCATCATTGCATGGTGGCGAATGAGGTACCGTTTATTTTAGATAAATTTCATGATTCAACATGTAGGGGTCATTTTTCTAAATGGTTTACTACCCACAAAGCTTTGCGTGCTGGGTATTAGTAGTCGATGGTTTTGTAGGATACATTTGCATATATTAAGTATTGTGATATCTGTCAAAGATACAATGCTAGAGAAATTTGTCAAAGGCCATTAAATCCCATTATTGTAACTTTTCCCTTTGAGAAGTGGCATATTGAATTTGTTGGACCTATGTATCATTTGTCTTACTATATGAAAGCATTATATCATTGTGGTGTTGGACTATTTTACGTCTAAAGCCTATGCTACAATGAAGGATAATGCTAAGGAAATCGCTAGCTTCATTTTGGAGCAAAGTGTTTACCTTTTGGTCCACCTAAAGAGCTTGTGTCTTACCATGAGACACATTTTTTGAATAAAGTTATTGAGGCTTTGACGGAAGCTCTAAAGGATTTCAAGTCCACACATAGCCACCAGCTCCCTAGTGTCCAAGGATACTTATCAATGAAACTCTCTAAGGTAGTAGGTTGCCGAAATCTCAAGGCTCCAATGCTCCATGTGCTATCTTATAGACCAAACTCTTTGCACTACTCCATAGTGAACACACACTTGTCATCATGGTGAGAATCTTTGACAATGGCTCTATCAATTTTGACATGTGTTTTGATTCTATCTTGAACTATAAGCTTGAACTAGGTTAGGTTCCTTGGGGCATGGGGTGGGAATGGAGCAGAGATTTTGTCAGATCATCCTCCCCCAAAAATTAGTGGAGAATACTTTAGGTATTTGATGAACAGGCGGCTTATTCTTATTATCCCCATTGAGGAGGAGGATTTCATCACCAAAAAACACTCTTCCACAACTTTTTCTTGCAAAGAACCCAACAACCATGTATGAAGGATATACAAGGGCTTCATGGAGGATGTTCTATGCTAGCAAGCTCTCTAAGGAAGATTTGAATAACTTTTGGTTAGATCTAGTCTGTGAGTCTCTTACCAAGGTAGATAGGGATCTTCCCAAAAATCCAATGAAAAGCTTACAATTTTTGAAGCAAAGTTGTGTGTGATCACTTATGGTAGTGCTCTCATTAAGCTCATTACTACAACCTTGGGATTATCAGAAAGTTTGTAGGTGGCACCTATAGTAGCAAAAGTGGGACAATTGAATAATAAAAGACCAAGATAGAACACAAGTCCAATATTTGAGAAGCCACTCCAGAAAATGAGCGAGGGAGCAAGAAAGAAAATTTCCAAAAAGAGTACCACACATCCATCTAAGTGTCTTTGAAGGAAGCTCTCCAAACAAGAAAGGAGGACTTGGCCACAACAATGTAGAAACTATTTGAAAAGAATATGAAGAGAAAGGAAGTTCCCAACTCATAGAGAGTTGAGGAAGAAATTATTAGGGCAGCAAGAGACTCTAGAAAAGGAAAGGGAAAGGCTATAGTACATTGATCTTGGGGATATTTAGATGTTCAAGACCAATTATAGACACCAAGATCAATGCATTAAAAATTGGTAAATGACATGATGAAGATATTATAGTTACTTCTGCTACAAAAAAGCAGATATTAAAAAGGGGTAAATGACATGATGAAGATATCAAAGTTACTTCTGCTACAAAAAAGCAACAACATGTTGAGACTTCTGCTACAAAAAAGCAGATATTAAAAAGGGGTAAATGACATGATGAAGATATTAAAGTTACTTCTGCTACAAAAAAGCAACAACATGTTGAGATTTCAACTAGCTCAAAAGAATGCACAAGGATAGGACAAAGAACAAGAAATTTACAAAAAGTTGAAAATGTAAAAAAAGTATGAGGAAGAGGAAACGGCTCATCAGGAATTTTTTGGGCGCTTAGCTCACTAGATCTAGATTGTAGCCAACAATAAGGAGTTAAAGGGGCTAAGAGAAAAATTGCAAGAAGTTGAAATTATGAGAAAAAGGAAAGAAATTACCTATGCTCAAGTTGTAGATCCTATGGTCCAACTAGTAGATGAGAGGCAAGGACAATAGCTCTCACTAGAGAGTTATTAGAAGCAAATCAAACTCAAGCACAGATGAAGATAGCCTTCACAAGACTAGAATATACAATCAAAGTGAGTTTGACTACTATTGTTAATCAAGTGGAGGAGAAAGCTAACATAGCTTATGAGGAGATATTGTAGCAACTTCTCATAGACTTGGAAAATTTACTTTGTAAGGAATTCTAGTTAAAGCTTCATACAGCTGCCTATAAACATGCACTATCATTACAACAAGGGCTTTATTAGTAGGCCATTTGCACTACATCATTGAGAGGCACGAATGATGTGGAGGAACTCAAAACTAGGTTGGAAATGGCTGCATGTGCCTTAGTCACTTTTGGCTAGGGGAAGGAGCTCACATTACTCACCTCGGACCCAAATTGAGCGATGGATTTTACCTGGGAAACATGCTCAAAATTAGCCAAAAATTCCAAATTTCAAGGGAAAAATAGACTTCGTCGAAGGCGACAGTTGCAATTAGTAGTACTATTTTAAGTGACAAGTCAGAGATGGGTGCCAAGAGTGCTTTAAAGACCCACTGAGCATGATGGAAATGATGTTCTTATGCAATGAAAATTTGTGTGAGTGTTGTTTTCATTATGTTTAATTGATGTAATAATTTACATGCACTATTTAAATCCCGCAAACTCGAAATGCAATTTTTAAGGGTTAAATGATAGTTTTGTCGTTTCGAGTGGGTGAAATGTGTTCCTATGGGGAAAAATGGAAAATAAAATTGAATTTTAGTATGTTGAAATGATTAGTATAAGAAAAATCAGAAAATAATAGTGATTATTGACAAATAAATGCACGAAAATAAGGAAAAATAGGGCAAAAATAGAAATACACTTTATAAAAATAAGGAAAAATATAATGCGTGTTTGTGAATGTATGGTAGTGGTGGAGCATGATGTTTAGTCTCAGTTTGCCCTATCTCTTTGTCAAAGTTCATGATTTATTGCTTTTCATACATCAAAACATGACAAAATGAACCCCTACACCTATGCAATGGAAGTAATACCTAAACATAGGGAGTGGGGGGTTTGAATGATGCGATTTGTGTGCTGATTATTGCTAATTTTTTAAATTTATAGCATGACATAGTTTTTGTTGTATTTTAATTAAGAGAACACTAGCGTGAGCATTGTTTCAATGCTATCCTTGCATCACCACAACGAGTTAGTGAATGAGCATTGAAAAGCATGGTTGTGCATGACATGTTTTTGATTGCAAATTATATTTGAGCACATTAGGATCATCCACTTTTGCATGTGCATATCAACCATGGTATTGGAACATGAAGAACTGGATGCATAGCACCTGTTTTCCAATATGATGACCTACGCTTGAGTGTGTGGGAAAACCTAATATGTAGGCTAGTCGATCGGTTTTTGGAAATTTTTTGGTAAGGACACATGGTATCTCCTAGAATATGTTCAAAATGAAAGAGTGGAATTTGTATAGTGTGTACTTTGTGTTGCTGTGACATATCTTGGGGCCAATCCCGAGGTATAGGAGTTGCCTCATGGCAGTGGAGCCGCGGCAAATCAGCCGAGAGGAGCTTTCTTATGTTTGTGTTACGAGGCACTATGCCTATATGTTATGGGGTCTCCCTCTGAGGAGAAGAGATGGTGAACGCTGGACTATGACTCAATACAAATGTAGAATCGATTAGTGTAGAGTGAGGCTTAGACACGGCTCCTGGCCCACAAGGCCATGTAGTGGGGTTGTTCATTGTGTGCATGAGGTCCGGCTAGTGCCGTAGCTAGTGTCGGCCCATTTTAGGTCCCATTAGTGGTGCGTTTGTCAGGAGTCGCCAATAAGTAGTGGTTCCAAATCTAGAGTTTCTAGGGATCAAATATTCGGTTTATGTCCTCTGACAAGAATCATCAAGTTGAAATACAAAAAGTAAAACGTGCTGAGAGGGCTAGATGGCCGTTGGAGATTCTAAGGCATTATTCTCCTCAAAGGAGCAGCCCGTTGCGCATAAGAAACAATGGTTATAATAACTTAAGTGTCATAAGCAGCCCTTTGAGTGCAAGTGGAAGTCTTAATACTTTCCCTCTTCCAGTCAATCAACCCACTTCAAGTGGGGGTGTAGTTTTACCTACACAAACTCCTATTGTCAATCCGGTTGTAGCCATGGCATAACCCATCGCAATTCTAGTAGGAACATCGAACTTATCAGCATTAAGAGAACTTTTGCCCATCTTTCATGGGTTAGTAGAAGAAGATGGAGAGCTCCATATTAAGAAGTTTCAAATGGTCATGTTCAACTATTGAATCCAAGATGAAGGACACCTGATGATATTCTTCAATATGACGTTAAAAGGAAGGATAGCAGTATGGTATCACAATCTAGAGGCCGGAACCATAACTAGCACACTGACTAATTCTTCATGACCTTCCATAGAGAGTTTGCTCCTGAGAGCAGTGGAGTCCGTCTTACTGAGGACGTCTATGTCAATGATAATGAAACTTTCAATTTACGAGCTGTAACAAGAGGTCAAAATATTAAAGAGGGTGACAAAGAAACCGTAAAACGTGTTGAGGAAAACCCTAAGCAAGATGCTAGGGGAAAGCAAGTCCTAAATCCAAATATGGAAGGTGGACCTCTAAGGCCTACTGATAGTAAAGTTTATCTCGAGAAGGATAAAGGATTGCCAAAAAAGAAGGCAAACATTAAAGAAGAGACACCAAAGCTAGTGCAATGACCAAAGGAGAGAATGGTTTGGCGAGAGAAGTGAACTTTGGCTAACTATCATGACTTTGATCTAGCAAGTTCTCTTTGTGAGGTGAAACCAGATGTGAATCTCCTACAATCGATTAAACTATCTTGGAGCCTCAAGAGAGACACCAAGGAAAAGGGGATTCAACTGCAAGAAAATCTATCTTGCAGCATCAACAAGCTTTTATTTCATTCTTTTGATGACCAAAACAAGGAAAACAACAAATCTTCATGCAATATCATAGTAGATATCTCCCACGGATTTGATAGAATCAACCATAATCTTCAACATCTTCATAAAATCCATCAATAGAACAAAGAACATAAAAGAATACACCACTTTTGAATGGAAATCAATCACATAGTATTCATCTTCAATGTATTCATAGTTTTCTCTCTTGATCTCTCATAGAAAGATACATTGTTTTGATAGAATTGACTCTCTGACTCTCTCTCTCTCTCAATAGTACATTATTTCCTCACTAAAATACTCAATAATGGCACTTAATAATCCTTCTTAGGTCGTGGATGCACCTCTCAAAAGGTATGTCTGATCTAAAGAGACACCAGAGACATCATAGTGTCCTGTGAGATTTGGCTTCTGTCACTGTTCTTATGTAACCTTTTGTGAATCTTCATCAGCTACTTCTTCACTTCAATTAACTTGAATAGAGCTTCCATTCATCATTTTCCTAAGAAAAAAAAACATTCCAAAACATCCATACATCCAACATAACACTCAACAGAAACAAACAGAACAGACCACAAAGCAACAGGACAACAGAAGAACAGTACTACAGAACTACAAAACCTTACAGAAGATCAACAAAGACCATAAAAACCATAGAAACCAAACCAAAACCAATTCCATCTTTCATAAACCTTTTAACACAATCTTAATCATGTCTCAAAACATTCATTCAGCCATCTCAACTACCAAAATAGAAACAAAACAGTAGAAAATCAAACCTTACAGAATCAAATAAAAAAAATTACAGATAACCCTACAAAACAACATATCCTCATAAAAAACCATCATGAACCCTTCAAACGTACTCAAACCATTCCAAACACTTCAAAAAATCTTCAAATTCAAACAATCAATCACCAAAAACAACCATTCAATAACAAAAATAACAAAAAATCAGCCCAGAAAACATATCATTTCAGCACTCAACATAATCCCTACACTTAGAAAGGAAGCCTCCTCACGACCTCAAAAAAAATGAATAAAAGCTCTAATATCTGCTAAAAAGAATCTTCAATCAAGCTCAAATCACCAGCTACTATCACGACCCCAACAAATTGGCTTCATAGAACATGTATCTAAAACACATATGAAAGGAAAACCAATAGCATAAAAAACCATTCCAATACCATAAAACCAAAATAATTCAAATTATTAAAGGATATAAGAGTTCAGCATCCAAATCTTCAACTGCAACCATGTTATAACCATCATCAGAAATCTTCACAACTTCATCGTCATCAACTCCTCACAATATAAAAAACAAGCAAAACCCGACACAAAAAATACCCATATACAAATATAGTCTAAATGCCACAAATCCCCAAAACATAAGTTTCCATTAAGAAAGAGAGGAATGATACAATCATGGAAACCCTTATACAAAGTAGGATGAAGGTATTTCTTCTTAAGTTGCATGCTAAATTTAAGACGGTCTAAGGCTTTGTTCTCATCTACGAAGTACTGAGGTACATTTTGAAGGAACTATAGACAACACATCCTTCCCAGTAAAATTATGAACTTGGTAGGGAAGGCCTATGCAAAGTAATAGAGAACATCCATGTGAGCAATAGCTACATCCTCATTTGGATTAATCAGCAACTATGGGATACTCTTTCGAGTATTTAGGGTGGACTGCTAATGCATGAAAGCAAGATACCAACAAAATGAGCTGTAAGGCAAACATTGGTATCCCCAGAAGTAACATGTACTCTAGCAAAATGGAGGTAAGAGTTTGAACATGCTGTAGAGGTATCCCAAGACCATAGAATAAAAGGCCAGTTAAACAATAGTCCTGTCACTGAATCACGTAGTGTCCATTGTCGTTGATGGAGTATGTCACTATCATACCTTGGTGTATCTAGCACTGTTTGGGGAGGAAGGTTAATGTAATCAAACGGAGAGGGCAATGGAATAAAAGGAGAACATTGTAATGGAGGATAGGATAAATCATAAAAGGAAGGTAAATGAAGGGATAAAGAAGGTGGAAAAGACGAAGAATACAACAAAAAGGTATGAAGGGATTTAGTTGGAAAAACAAAAGGAATGAGAGGAACGGGAGGTGGGGGTTCAGAAGGTGTAGGAGATAATGTAGAATTAGCAATGAAAGGACATGTAGTAAAAACAAGAATATGAGAAAATCTTAAAGGGATAAAGGATAAGAGAGGAATGGTGTCAGGACTAGATGAAAGAAGAGAAACATAAAGAGGGAAATGATAAGACATGAGGGAATAAGAAAGAAGATCTACAGGATCTAAGGGATACATAGAATAATGAAAATTAAGGTCTTGAAAAAAGGACTCTGTAAATAACGGGTGATCGGAAATAAAGCTCAATAACTGAGATTTTAGAGGTTGGATATCAGATTTATGGAATACACTCCTGAGTCGACGAGGTTCCAAAGCAACATCCTGCAAAGGTAGATGCCAATCATGTCTCTTACACCAAGATGTCTGCTCATGATAATGCTTCAAACTATCTGCTCTAGCAGGAGCTCAACTGCGTGCACACACATCACTACTTGTAAAATTACATCTCCCACATAAACATTCAAATCCTCCTCATCAAGAATTTAAAGATGGCATGTAAGATACATGAAAGATAGTAACTGAACCTAATGGGAAATCAACTCATCCACAAATCTATCAAAAACAAATCTCAAGAGACCCACAGGCTAGAGACTTGACCATCCATCCTCTGGAGGCTCCAAATCCACATTGCTTAAGGAGATATATAAAGCAAATCTCTTCTAGTTATTTCACCCAAAAGGAAGGAGGAGGTGAGACCAATTCAGTAAATGGACAAAATCATTCTGCATGCAGTCCATACGCTACTGAAGGCGTTCAACCTTAGCTGAGAATCCATCACATAGTTTAGCTTTTTGTTGCAACTGATCAAGCTCCTCTTTGGAAGAAAAAGCAGAAGATACACGAGTGGGAGGAGAAACTGAAAGAACAGTCACTCTTTGGTTAAGTTCTTCAATACGTTTCTTTTGGAACTCTACAAATGCCTGAGAGTGCTACAACTGTTCCTCAATTGTAGCAAGTTTACTAGCCAAAGTGACCATTTCCTCAAGGGCAAAATTTTTCTCAATCATCAAAGATACATTCTCCCCCTCCAATTTAGCAACCTTAGATTCCAGCTCTTGAATAATTACCTTCTATGAATCCATTAAGGTTGTGGCAGCACTCACTTGGTTATGGATATCACTAAGTGTAGTCCATTCAGAAGACAGATCCTCTAGTGCCTTACTCAACTGACTAGTTAAGGAATCCACCTTGTCTTGCATGGAAGTGTAAACACTTGTGTACATTTTTTGAAGGCAAGAGAGGTAAGCGAGGTTTCCAAAGTAGCCTGGACATTTGAAACCATCTGTGGAAGCATGGGTCCAGATAATATGGTTTGTAAAGATGAAGGAATCTACAAATCTAATTGGCCTTCCTTTTGGGCTGTAAATAGATTGGTATAGGAGAGGAATGAAGGAAGGGTACTATTAGAAACAACAGGAGTGGATGCGTGTGCCAGAGAATCTAGTACAGGAGGATTGAAAGGACCCTTCATACGAAGGCATTTCTTGTGAGAAAACACAATAGGGGACTCTTCATCTTTTGAATTAGTTTGCATAGGCCAAGGAGAAGAAACTGAAGATGGAGGCTGCATTAGTAAAGGAGCAGGATTGGGCACTGGAACACCACCAGGAGGGGGTGCAAAAGTGAGGATTCTCTGTAATGAGGCACCATAGGAGACATTACTATTTTGACCCTTCCTTACTTGCTAGAAATTTTGATCCATCTTGGATAGTAGAAAGCCTGTCCAATTGAACTTAGTACCCTCTAAAATCTTCACAGAAGTTGTGAACAATTCTTTGGATAGATACTTGGATACAAACTTGCTTGGGTCCCATAGGAACTGACATAGTTGCTTACATATGGGAGAAAAGATATGGGCAACAGATACCCTTGAACTATTAATGAGCTGGTTAAGGAGCAAGGGGGTAGAAGTTTCCTTCTTCATTAGCATAACAATCTCTTCAGCAGTGAGTAAGTGGTTACCGCTGGGCACAAATGAAGCTGGAATGGGCAACCATAGTGCTTCACTGATATTAGCTACAGATAAACGGAAGGTGCGGTTATAAACCAGACCAGACTGGTTTTTGTAAGAAGCCAAGAAGGAGTAACAAAGTTTCTCATCCACATATGGCAATGTAAGAGCAACAAATGGTCTAAGGCATGCACGTCAGATGCAATCCACCTCTAAAAGGAGGAATAATCATGGACTGCGAGGGGAACATGCTATACCACAATCTGAGGGGTAGAAGTAGGTGCCATTTAGACTATAGTAAAAACCCACACACACAAAACCCAGAATAAAAAGAGAAAACCTGCAAACCCCACAAACAAAACCACCACCACTAAGACCATCAATATAGAAAATAGACAGAGAACCAGACTGACTAGACCAAACCACCCCAAGAAAACCACATCCTATGGAAAATTCGACATGACCTACGCACATATGCGACCGAAAGCTTCATGTGATGCAACAAACATGCACTCTATATCCGCATAGACAAGCACTCAAAAAGAACAAAACTCAACCACACCGTATCTCGGACACATACTCAAAAAATCATGGCTGAACCAAAGACTCTGACTGAAAATATAATGAGCACCAATCAAACCAATGTCAGACTGATAATCCCAAATCCCACGTAACGTTCAACGTCTTATAGTGTGGTGAAGTGGATGGGTGAAACTAACGACTCATTTTGATTAGATGATCAATTAAGCACAATTTATTGTTAACTCCATCCGTTAAGCACAAATCCCACGTAACGTTTAGCGTCTTATAGTGTGGTGAAGTGGATGGGTGAAACTAACGACTCATTTTGATTAGATGATCAATTAAGCACAATTTATTGTTAATTCCATCCGTTAATGCATGGTGAGTCGGAAGCGTAGCCCAGCCCCTCTCAAACTTGACACGACTTGACTTGACTGGATCTCTACTAATGCAGTTCATTTGTACAATTACATGATGTGTGGCACTTGAGTGCATGCATACGTGACTGCAGGGGGTTTATTTTAATTACAATTTAATGCGTCTATAATGTGTGTGCATATGCACTTGTGAATTAATTGTTTTAAAAAATTAGATGGGTTATTGTGCCAAAGTGCTCATGCAACGGCAGGGTTCCTTTTACAATTAACATCTAGTTCATTTTATTTACATTATTATGATGTGCATTATGTTAGTTTGGTATGTGCAACAGTCAGTTGATTTTTATTACAATGAAATGTGTGTTATGGTGCAACGTGAGAGAGGGAAAAAGAGAAAAAACATGGCAATGTGTGGGGCTGTCTACAAAGTTTGATACCACATCCTCAAAAAAAAGGAAAGGCGTAATCCACAAATATTCCACAAATAAGATAATCAAATTTAATTCACATTTTTCAACTCATTGTTGAGATTGAAAATGAATTTTGCATGAATTTTGGTTAAAAATTAGGGTTTTGTGTCTTCAAATAAAACTTTTGCCAATTAAGGAAGCATTTTCAATTGAGAAATCATTGGCAAAATGGAAATGAAGTTTTTAGAATTTTTTTAAAAATTATATCGATATTTTTATTAATTGTTAATGAATTTTGTCAATTTTTGCATATTGTGAAAAGAATTTTGAATTTTCGATTTTGTGTAATTTTTTTCTAAGATTTCTAGTTTGGAAAAATATTTGAATTGTTGGAAAAAACATTGGAGATTTTTCAAGATTTTAAAATTTATTTTTGGATTTTAATAGAATTTTTGAAAATTTTAATGTGTTTTTAGAGGTTTTTGGGATTTGAAGTACCTGTGAGTATATAGAAATGGCTGCTAATGACTGTGATTGTGTAGGAACAGCTAAAACCACCACATGAACAAGTCAAACACGCGTCCCCACGCTCGAACACTCGCAAAGATCACAGACACATCGACCACGCACACACGATTGCGTGTGAGTAGCCGCGACGATTCCGCAAGCATGACCACGTGTGTACACATACGAAGCACCTCGCATGCATGCGCGGAGGGGGAAGGCACATGGCGGGACAGAGGAAATGGGTGCAGATTGAGTGAAGGAGCTCTGGTGGGACAGGGAGGTTGTGGGGGTGTGGTGGTGTTTTTTTTTAAAATTAAGATAAAAGGAAAAAAAGAAAAAATGGAGGGCTGTGTGTTTTTTCAAAAAGTTGGCAGGCAGGCGCGACAGAGAGGTGGGGGGAGATGGTGTGGGAAGGTGGTTTGGAGGGAGGCGAATGATGGGAGGGGAGGCAGACGATGGGAGGGGGAGGTAGAAGGGAGGGGAGGCGATGGACGGAGGCGCAGACAGGCAGCGAAAGGGGCGCAGCTGGCGGACGAGGCGCAGGTGGGCGACGAAAGGGGCGTGGGCAGCGGCCGGGACAGGGGAGGGAGAAGAAGGGGAGAAGGGGAGAAGGGGAGAGGAAGAAGGAGAGGAGGGGAGGAGGAAGAAGTAGAGGAGAGGAGGAGAAGAAGAGGGAGGGAGGGAGAAGAACGAGAGAAGGGGAGAAGGAAGAAGGAGAGGAGGGGAGGAGAGTAAAAGCAGAAAGAAGAAGAAGAAGAAGAAGACGGGTGACAGAAAGAGAGGGAGAGAGAAGGAAGAAGAGAGAGAGAGAGAGAGAGAGAGAGGGGAAAAACCGTCGAGGGGGAATTTCATTGGGTTTTTAAAAAACTTTAAGGTTGGTTTTTTTTAAAAATTGGTGTTATTGTTTTGGTTTTGTTTATTATTATTATTATTGTTGTTTTATGTGTTAAAGGAGTGTTAAGTTGGGGAATGTGGGGGTGGGGATTTGGTTTTTGGTTGTGTGATTTTTGGTTTTTTTTTTTGTGTTTGTAAACTAGAAAGAAAAAAAAGAAAAAAAGAAAGAAAGAATGGAGGTTGCCCCCCGTCTCGCATGCGGGCGCGGGGTGGGGGTAAAAGAATTTGCAGTGATGGGAAGCAACGGGGGCCGGGACGGTGACAAGGAAGGCATGGACGCCACTTTTTCGAGGTGGGGTGCAGGGGGGCATCGTGGGGGGGTGCGGGGCGTGTGCCGTGTCGTGGGGGGGGTGAGGCGGGGCGGGGTGGGTTGAGCAGGGTTTTCGGAGGCGTGGTGGGGTGGTGTGGAGGGAGCAGGGTTTTTCGAGGTGGGGTGTGGGGGGGCGTCGTGGGGGGGTGCGGTGGGGTGGGTGGGTGTGCTGTGTCGTGGGGCGGGTGAAG
This sequence comes from Lygodium microphyllum, assembly GCF_053477565.2. Lineage (NCBI taxonomy): Eukaryota > Viridiplantae > Streptophyta > Polypodiopsida > Schizaeales > Lygodiaceae > Lygodium > Lygodium microphyllum. The sequence goes on from NC_141140.1 coordinate 172,683,990, forward strand.
CGGGGTGGGGTGGGTCAAGCGGGGTTTTCAGAGGCATGGTGGGGTGGCATGGATGGAGCGGGGTTTTTCGAGGTGGGGTGGGGGGGGGGGGGGGATGCACCGCGTCGAGGGGGGCTACGGTGGGGTGGGGGGTGTGCCGTGTCGCGGGGGGGTGATGCGGGGTGGGGTGGGTCGAGCGGGGTTTTTGGAGGCGTGGTGGGGTGGCGTGGATGGAGCGGGGTTTTTCGAGGTGGGGTGCGGGGGGGGATGCGCCGCGTCGAGGGGGGATGCGGTGGGGTGGGGGGCGGTGTGCCGTGTCACGGGGTGATAAAATAGTCGCTTATCCCATGACGCACATCTCTCACTGAATAAGCATGAAATCCTATAACTCATGCCCGTTATAGAATTGAACAAGGGGAAACTGATTTGGAGGGAGTATGCCAGTGTGTGCAATTGATGGTGCATTCATGCGTTCCACTCATTTGGCATAGGTGCAAGGAGGAAGGCCAGGGAGCCTTGTAGTGCAGTACACAGAACAGGGTGATGTGTCATGTGCTGATGGTAGAGACCCATCCCGTGAGTGCATAGGGAAACATAAATGTACCTAACGCCAATTGTCGTAACGTCCCTCAATCCTCACCTCTCAAGAATTGATTGAAGAAATACCAGTCACACTCAACCCACCCTCTATCTCACTCTCTGTTGAAAGATACATGAGGGCAACCCGTTCCTGAAACCCATTGATGTACTCTTCACTGTCACTTGTACAGAGGTTGTATGCCTTGTGTGCATTTGACGGTGCAACTATGCATCCCGTCTTGTGCCGGCATACAATGCAAGAAGGAAGGCCAGGGAGCCTTATAGTACAGTGCATACGAACAGATCATGCATTGTGCATTGAGAGGCCCATCCCGTGCGTTGTCAAAGAGTTTACTATTCATAATATAAATCATGGGATTCTTATGAACACAGAAGAACTTCACTGGGAGTTATATGAGAAATTTGCATAAAAAATTCAGACATTGTTATCCAATAACCAACTTAGTTACATAAGTTCTTTTGTATTTAGCATATAATTTTTAGTTATACCATGTATATTGATAAAAAATAAGTCTATGGGAACCTACAACTTGGTCAACTGGAAGTAATTGACAGTCTGCAGGATAAATCACATTGATTCAGGTGCAAAAATATGGTCAGAACTCAAGAAAAATGCAAAAAATTGCCAAAAAGTCCACTAAGTTCATAGGGGACCTGAAGTAATAGACTTAAGTGACCAGCAAGTGACCTGGGTAGGTAAAAAAGTGACCTGGGCCTGAGCAGGGAGCAGCCCGCATTTTTCAGTGCAAAATGCGGGCTGCACAGTATGAGCACAACTGGAGAAAGCTGAAGCTATGGTGCATGCTTTGGAGCATGCAAACTGAAGATCAACAGGCCCAGAAGCTGAAGATGTAAACATGGTGAGAGCTCCACTTCTCTGCCCATTTGGTCTGACGAAAATGTATGTTGAAACAGTTTATAAAAAGGAGAAATTTGAGAGAAAAGTATTCAGCCTACTTTTACGCACGACTTCTCTCATTTTGTCTACCTCATTCTTGGTCCAATGACGCTCGACTTGTACCCAAGTACTTGAGTGACTTTGGGGCAAGCAAAGGGTGAGGATTTTGAAGATATATGGGCTGTTATGGGCTGAAATAACCAGTCATAAATAGGGTAGCCCACTGTTATTGTCCATTTTTATGAGCAAACAAGAGATTTATGTGGTTGTAATGGAAGGAAATGACCTCTTTTCATCAGGACTTTGTTCATTAATGCTTAGAGGAGCTTCTTCATGAGTCTATGCACTCATTTTGAGCTTGATTATGGGCTGGAATTTTCTATTTTAAAACAGGGCTGAAGCTAAAATTATGCTTCTTCAATTCATTTCATGTATCATTGGCCCAAATCTTGAATGTATTTGAGTCTATCAACATAATACTTGTTCCAAAGGGTTGAAATCCATCTATGTACTTGAAATAAAAGCCATTAGAACTTGCATTTGATATTCATAATTGAATTGAGAATCTGAAAATATCCTTTATGATATGATGTATGTATCCAGAGGCATTTGATGTAATCAAGATAGAGATATTTCTTCCGTTCAAGTATGCTAAATACATAGAGAAAAAGCTTGAATTCTTCTTCTGTACCTAAATCATTTCTAAATCTCGAATCTTATTAAACCCCAATCTATTTCCCCTTCCTGAACTTTGAATCCTAAACTCCTCTTCTGCACTAAAGCCCCGGTGATAGACCTTCAGCCCTTAACACGATGACAATGGTGAACCCGACGTGAAGGTCCGCTATGGAAGAAGAAGTCCAATGGGAGAATCATCAAGTTCGGGAGGAGATGCCTTGCAACAGTTGGTTCGTCTAATGCAAGAAAGCCAACAACAACAATTGCAATTTCAGCAATAGTTGCAATTGCAACAACAATGGAGACAAGAAGAAGAGCGGATTGATGCTGCTACCATTAAAGCCTTAGAAGCAGTTGGACAAGAGCTCAAGCAATTTAATGGGCAAAATGTATCCTCTTTTATCCCCCTTTATACTGACAAGATGGTCTTCTTTGGAGTCCCTCAACATGCCTGGAGCCATTATTTTGCCCGTCTGGCTGTGCATGGTCTCCAAGACCGAATTCATGGTATTTTCCAAAAAGATGCGGGATTGTGTTCAAGAAGACTCTTCGAGAAGAATTTTCCCTTGAAGATTCTAGCCTTATGACAAAGAAAGTCTTCACCGAATGGGTTGAAAGGCCCAATAAGGGTCTAACCGCCACTGCTCTTCATCGAGAATTTGAAAGCAAATTTTCCCAACTAGATCCCGACGACCAACAAGGTATGGAAAGTCAAAAGATTGAATTATTTCTAAAGGCTGCAGATTCTTCTCTTTAGGAGAAATTAACTGATCGACTTGAAGACCCTGACTCTGAGACAGGATTGAAGATTGTTTGGAGTGATGTCACTGAAGCAGTTAATATGATTGCTCGAAGAGAGCGATTGCGCCTAAGATGGGGATCAACCCCTACAACAACTGAATCTATGAAGGAGCCTGTTCCAGTTTCTCGACCTCCTGTCTCTATGGCCGAGCAACCAAGAAATTATGTTGTTCCATCTCCAAAGAAGGATGTCATGGACGAGCTAATTAAAAGCATACGAGATCTCCATCTTAATCTAACGGAGATTAATTCTAAAGTGGAAAGGCTTGATGTAAAAGTAGAAGAAAGGGGTCGGTCAACTGCCCAAAGGCCTATACGAGAAGGCTTCAAAAGACATTGTATTTGGTGTGATAGCCTTCAGCATGACAAGAGGGAGTGCGGTGCATTCCGTGAAGCTGAAGCACAAAAATTAGTCTTTTGGAAGGATGGTAAAATTCATGCAATCGAAACCGGGCTTCCTCTTGAGCCAAACTTTAGCAACGGTGGCATGAAGAAAAGATTGGAGGATTTGGCAACAAGAATGGCCTATACAGCTGTTGATGCTGCAACCTATGGGCTGCAAATTGAGCCAACTAATGAAATTGTTAAAGCATGTAAAACTAATGCAAAATCTAAAGTATGGATGCAAGCCTTGGATTGCATGGAGCAAGGCAAGGCAAATAAAGATGATTTAACCACTGCGAGTCAATGTATTCGAGGAAGAACCGGTTGGACCGAGCCTGTGGATTCATTTTCAGCTTTTGCCCGGTTAGCTGAAATTAATAATCAAGAAGCCATGATAGAAGAAAAGAGAAGAAGATGTTTCCGGTCCTTCTTCAGGACCAACTAAACGCATAACAAGAAGTAAACCAGACCAACAGAAGGCTGTTGAAAATCCACCATCGCCAGAGTTTGACATGGGAGATGCCCCTCAAGCAAAGAAGATAGAAGGAAAAAGAAAAAGAAAACATCCCAGTTACAAGTTTCAGTCTGACATAGAGACCACAACGGATCTTAAACAGATCCTAGAAGAAAGGATTCTTGGAAGTAGAATTGAATTTACATTAGGTGAAATTCTTGGTATTGCAAAACGAGGATTTCATGATGTAATAATTGATGTAATTAAACGAAAAAGACAGTATGTTGGTGAGGAAACTGAAGAATCTGTACATGCTTTTTTGCAAGTACTTCATGTGTATTTGCAGGATGAAGAGAAGCTGAAAACTCAAGGGATTCGATTGGAGGCAATCAAAGAATTGATTGTAGCCATAGAAGCCAAAGATGAGAACATTTATGAAGCAGAAACTGAAGAAGCCATTATGGTGGGGACTTCTCAATCTAAAGTGCAGCCCATGCATAAGAAAGAGGCTCTTCTTCACAACATGCAAGAAGAAAGTGAAGCTCACTTTATTCCTAGTAGTCACTACTCCCGTACCCATTGGGCAAGGGCGACTACTAAAACCATTGTTAAAATCGGTGAAAAAGAAACTCCATGCATTGCCCTTATAGACCATGGTTCGGAAATTAATGTTATGTCAAGAAGTCTCTATGAGAATGGCGGATGGCCCATTGATGTGGACCCAGGATGGCACATGAAGGCAGCCAATAACTCTTCTGGCGATCTTTATGCAGCATGTCCTTATGTACAAGTTACTATTGGTAATGTAAAAGATGAATTTCATTTCTTTGTTCAAGATTCCTGCAGCTATCCTATCATTCTTGGACAACCATTTATTTTCGAGTCTCGTTTAGAGACAAAGGCTCTTGATGATGGTTCATCATATGCTCGGATAAGAAGTAAGGATAATGACAAAGCTGTCCAATTCCTGACCGTATGTGTTAATCACCACCGGAATAGGGATCGATTGAGAGATCATCCTGTTCCTCCTAATGCCCGAGAACTTAAGGGTTTTCGGGTAGCACTGCTATAAGTGGAGGCTATGGCAGTTCATCATGTCACAAAAAATTGCCTCCACATATAAAGGAGGCAAGGCCAAAAGCTGATTTGCAAGTTTTTACAGCCAATAGTGTGGGTTGTTATAAACAGTTTTCAGCCATGAACAGGGCTGAAAGAAAGTATTTGTGTCATATGGAACAAGAGCTGAAGCAAATTGATGTTTTACCTAAAGATGAAGAAATTTCAGGACTATTTTATGGGCTGAATTATAATGATACAATGGCTGAAATTTATACATCCGTTCATGCTGAAAATCAAGCTGAAAATCAGTCCATACAGGTATGTACATTGGATATGTATGACATAATTCAAGAATTTGCAGATTACGAAGCTTTTGGACAGCCAAACAAGGATGAAGTAAGAGTAGAAACAAAGTATTAAACAGTTGATAAAAAGGTCAAGCCAGTAGCTACTCCTCTACCACCTGAAAGCGAAGGACTGGCAGAAAGGGTATCCAAACAGCCAAGCCTTCGTGATCCTAAAGATATTGGTCACCAATTTACAACAGAAAGTCTAAAAAAGCTGAAAATTGGTGAAGACTCTTTCCTCTTGCTGACTGAAAAGCAAATCTTCACGCAGATGTTAAAGAATCATGGCAAAGCCTTTTCATTTCAGCCACATGAAATTGGCTGTGTGGATCCAAGCATTATGGCACCAGTGGTGATTTTTACGGTCCCACATGTTCCTTGGAATCTTAAACCAATTCCGATTCCAAGGGCTCATTTGCCTAAGTTACTGGAACTTTTAAATGAAAAGATAAAAATACGAATATTGGAGCCATCTTCAGCTCCATATTCCAACTGATGGTTTACCGTACCTAAGAAGAATGGATCTTTGTGATTCATTCAAGATTTACAACCTGTCAATAAAGTCACTATTAGAAATGTTGGATCAGGGCCAATTGTTGATGATTTTACTGAAGCTTTTGCAGGTAGGGAAATCTATTCCATGGGAGATTTATATTCAGGCTACGGCCAATTTTAGCTTGCTTTGGAAAGCCGAGACATTACCACAATGAACATGCCTCTTGGCCTAGTTTGCATGTGTACTCTACCTTAGGGGGCTACGAATTCAGTAGCTCACATGATGAATGCTATGCATAAAGTATTGAGGGATTATATTCCTCAATTAACTCTTCTTTTTCTTGATGATGTTCCAATCAAAGGATGTGAAGTTCATGAGAAAAATGAAGAACTCAATGAATTTGAATGTCGAAAGTTTGTTTCTGATCATATTAATGATTGTGCTCAAATCTTGTCTAAATTGGAAGAAGTCCATCTTACTCTTTCAGGAGCTAAATCTGTTTTTGGAGTCAAAGAAGTCCTTGTGGTCGGACATATGTGTGGTCCATATGGCCGAAAGCCTTCTCCATCCAAAATAGATGCTATCAGCAAAATGCAGGAAGAATGTACAAATGTTTTAGAGGTGAGAAGATTTCTTGGTGCATGTGTCTTCTACCTTATTTGGATACCACATTTTGCTCATGTTGCTGAAAGTCTTTATCAGTTTGCTAAGAAAGGGCCAAAGGTTTATATGGGAAAAATAACATACTCAAGCTATTCGAAAACTCAAGAAAACGCTGATTTCAGCCCCCATCTGAAAGAAGGCTAATTACTCTAATGGACAGCCCATTATACTCATATTGGACACAAGTCCTATTGGAATAGGATGGGCAGTTGGTCAAGAAGACCTTGAAGGCAACAGATATGTAATCCGCTTTGGAGCGAAGGTTCTTAATGAATGACAAAGAAGGTATGCTCAAATTAAAAGAGAACTTTGGGGAGTAGTAACTGCATTAAAATGTGACAGGGAGTACTTCATGGGCGCACATATTATAGTTGAAACAGATTGCCTTCCACTCTTGGGCATGATCACCAACTGTTCCACTCCCGACATAGCCATGCTAAGATGGATAGCCTATATTAAATCCTTAAATCCTGATTTGAAACATATTGCAGGTAGAGATAATCCAGTTGCTGACATGCTTTCGCATGCCAGATATAGGGATAAAGAAGAAATGATGGATGAAGAAGAATCAGAGTTTATAAATGATGCTGTAAATGCAGGTACAAATCTGAAAACAGCAAGTATAGTTGAATCTAATGTTGATTCAGCAGTCAAAAATGCAGGTACAACAAAAATTATAGCAAGTACAACAGGTTCAGCTGCTAAAGCATATTTTACATCAGCAAGGAAGGATGAAACAACCAAAGAAGGACAATGGATAGCTAGTAAATAGCATGTTCAATATTTTGTTATGGTTTGTTCACACTTTAAAGAAGAATATTATGCAGATGATTGGCTAAAAATTGGCCAATTTTTTAGCACTATGACAAAGAAGGAAGATTGGACTAATGAAGAGTTCAAGAGAATTAAGAGAAAAGCTTATGGTTTTTTTTCTTAAAGATGGTTACCTTTGGAGGCATGCGAAAAAGAAAGGGAGGGCACCTGTTTGTGTCTTAGGAGACAAAAAGACTCAAAGACAGGTCATGCAAGAATTTCATGAAAGCCTATTGGCTGGTCATCGAGACATATGGGGCACTTTTGCCAAAATAAAAGAGAAATTTTGGTGGCAAAACATGTATAAAGACATTGAGCATTTTGTTGAGTCTTGTCATGTTTGTCAAATGTACTCTATGATAAAGCATAGAGATGGGCTTCATCCTAACTATCCCTTATCCATTCACTATAGATGGGTTATTGATTTAGAAACCATGCCTACAGGAATTTGGAACATGAGATATCTAGTACTTGCTAGAGAAGATCTCACAAATCAAGTGGAAGGAAAAGCCTTGATAACAAAGTCTACTCATGCTGTTTGTAGATTTTTACTTGAAGAAGTATTTTGCAGGTATGGATGTGTTGCTAAAGTAACTGCTGATAGAGGAGAATTGGATGCTGATGACGCTCGCCATTTCTTTGCTCAATTGGGAATTAAGCTATCTCTTACTTCAGCCTACAACCCTGAAGGCAATGGTGAGCGTAAAAGAGGTCATCAACCAATTCTTAAAGCTTTAGCAAAATCATGCAAAGGAAAGATGAGGGAATGGCCTAAAATGCTACCATTCGCATTATGGGCTGATAGAACTACCCATAGTGCAGTGGCAAGATATATGCTGGCTGAACTTATATATGGACAGCCACCTGTTATGCCTATTGAGGAATCCATTGTCACATGGAGTATCTTACCTTGGGATGAAGGCATGAATAGAGAAGAGTTGCTGTCTCTGCGCATAAGGCAACTCAAAAGAAGGCCAAAAGATGTCAAAACAGCCATTGAAAGGCTGAAAATAGCAAGATTAAAGAATAAGAAGAGGTTTGACAAGCATCATCGACTCCGTCCAAGAGCTATTCAAGAGAATGATTGGGTACTTGTCTATGATAGCAGCCTGGACAATCAATATAGTGCTCATAGGAAGTTAGCCAAGCGATGGTTTGGACCATATGTTGTAAAAGTAGTACATAATAATGCTACTTACTCTTTGGATGAAATGGATGGGACCATGATTAAGATACCAATAGCCGGGAAACGAATCAAACTCTTCAAACGAAGAGAATCTTCAACTTATGAACTTGATGACTTAGATATGAGCCCTCTACTTGAAGACATGCAGGAAGAAAAAGACTTAGAGAATGAAGATGAAGATAAATCAGAAGAAGACCCTCCTTGACCTGTAATCTTATAAAATGGCACATGCCGGAGGATGTGCAGGTTAGGAGGGGGTGAATGTCAAAGAGTTTACTGTTCATAATATAAATCATGGGATTCTTATGAACACAGAAGAACTTCATTGGGAGTTATATGAGGAATTTGCATACAAAATTCAGACATTGTTATCCAATAACCAACTTAGTTACATAAGTTCTTTTGTATTTAGCATATAATTTTCAGTTATACCATGTATATTGATGAAAAATAAGTCTATGGGAACCTACAACTTGGTCAACTGGAAGTAATTGATAGTCTGCAAGATAAATCACATTGATTCAGGTTCAAAAATATGGTCAGAACTCAAGAAAAATGCCAAAAAATGCCAAAAGTCCACTAAGTTCACAGGGGGCCTGAAGTAATAGACTTAAGTGACTAGCAAGTGACCTGGATAGGTCAAAAAGTGACCTGGGCCTGAGTAGGGAGTAGCCCGCATTTTTCCGCGCAAAATGCGGGCTGCACAGTCTGAGCACAACTGGAGAAAGCTGAAGCTATGGTGCATGCTTTGGAGCATACAAATTGAAGATCAACATGCCCAGAAGCTGAAGATGTAAAAACGGTGAGAGCTCCACTTCTCTGCCCATTTGGTCTGAAATGCATGTTGAAATAGTTTATAAAAGGGGGGAAATCTGAGAGAAAAGTATTCAACCTGCTCTTATGCACGACTTCTTTCATTTTGTCTACCTCATTCTTGGTCCAATGAAGCCCGACTTGTACCCAAGTACTTGAGTGACTTTGGGGCAAGCAAAGGGTGAGGATTTTGAAGGTATATGGGCTGAAATAACCAATCATAAACATGGTAGCCCACTGTTATTGTCCATTTTTATGAGCAAACAAGAGATTTATGTGGTTGTAATGGAAGGAAATGACCTCTATTCATCAGGACTTTGTTCATTAATGCTTAGAGGAGCTTCTTCATGAGTTTATGCACTCATTTTGAGCTTGATTATGGGCTGAAAGTTTCTGTTTTGAAAGAGGGATGAAGGTAAAATTATGTTTCTTCAATTCATTTCATGTATCATTGGCCCAAATCTTAAATGTATTTGAGTCTATCAACATAATACTTGTTCCAAAGGGTTGAAATCCATCTATGTACTTGAAATAAAAGCAATTAGAACTTGCATTTGATATTCATAATTGAATTGAGAATCTTAAAATATCCTTTATGATATGATGTATGTATCCAAAGGCGTTTGATGTAATCAAGGTAGAGATATTTCTTCCGTTCATGTATGCTAAATACATAGAGAAAAAGCTTGAATTCTTCTTCCGTACCTAAATCATTTCTAAATCTCGGATCTTATTAAACCCCAATCTATTTCCCCTTCTTGAACTTTGAATCCTAAACTCCTCTTCTTCACTAAAGCCCCGGTGGTAGACCTTCAGCCCTTAACATGATGACAACATGCAACCCTCGAGTCACACATCTCATCTCTCATTTGATTTGAAGGGAAAGACTGGTCACTCAGCCCACCCTCTGTCTCATGCTCACTGATAGATATAGAGGGCAGCCCATATTCACATCCCTATCCTATTAGGATGAAAGCTCGCATCACTCAGGGTTGGTGATGAAGATCGTGTTGGCTGTTATTGTACAGTGCACCACCTAGCAAGGTGTAAGGAGCTGATTCTAACAGAAGCTTCTTCTTCTCACGGCTTGAGATGCGAGGAGGATATTGTTGAGTTGCCAGGAGGTTGGCTATATCTACATACCAGGGAGTAGCTGTTTCAACTAGAAACAAGGAAGCATCAGGAAGGTCTAGATCATCCTGTTCCTCTCTTGCAATTTGAGGGATCCATGACAAATGATCGGCTAGGACATGGGAACGGCCAGGCTTAGTGACCACTTCAAAATCAAACTCCTGGAGTAGGAGCAACCATCTCATCAGTCATTCTTTGACATCTGCTTTGCTCATCAGGAAAGACATGGCTTCATGATCCACGTAGAACTTGAAATGCGTTGACAATAGACAGTGTCAAATCTTCTCCAGTACAAACACCATTGCTAAGCACTCAAGCTCTTTCATTGTGTAGTTCCCCTCGTGGTGTGTTACTTTTCGACTTGCATAATAGATTGGTTGATCTAATTTAGAGGGGCCCCTTTGACATAGGATAGCACCTAGCCCTTCAATTGATGCATTTGTGTGTACATGAAACTCCTTCGTCCAATCAGGAGGCTAGAAGATAGGTGCTTGGATAAGGCACTATTTTAGGATATTAAAGGCTTTTTCACAGTCATTAGTCCAAAGGAAATCCGCATCTTTCCTTAGGAGATTGTGCAGAGGGGCTGCCTTGGCTGCAAAATGTGCAATAAATCTTCTGTAGTAGCCCACATGGCCAAGAAATCCTCTCAATTGCTTGAGGTTTGTTGGTGCTGTCAAGGCGGCAATCTTCTCAATCTTTGCCAGGTCTGTTGCAATCCCTTGTGCAGAGACAATGTGGCCTAGAAGAACTCCTGATGAGATGCCAAAGACACATTTGTCGGGGTTGAGAGAAATCCCATACTCTTGGCATCTATCAAAACAATGCTCTAGGTGTCCCCAATACTCACCGATTAAGCTATAGACACAGAAGTCATCAAGATACACCTCAATGAAATCATGTAAATGATTCTGGAAGGTGGCATTTTTTAGTGTATAATGGCTATAGAGCATGAGGGTGGCCTCAATCTACATACATTTGTGTGTTAATCTGGTTGTTTAAATAGTATTTTTATGGAAAAAATATCGTGAAACATAGAAAACATGCTACATAATGAATGAATACATAAAGAAGTAAGAATATCTAGAACTTTACATAGAAATATAAGTGCTTGTGCATTGAAATGAAGCATATAGGATTTGTTCAAATTTTTTAAAAGATCAATAGCACGGATTATTCCAGTGTTTCTAATCAATGAAGTAATGCGTTAGAAAGGAAATCATTGAAAGAATGTTTTTTCACACGACATGTTGGCTGGTTTGTAGTTGATTTGTTTGAGCACTATATGGCATTACACCTTACATTTGCATGCTTATACATGGTATCAAGAAATAAGACATCTCCTAGATGCATTAGAATATTGATTTCTAAAAAGATTGAAAAACAATGAGAGCATGTGAGGATTCTCGAGCTGTAGGATGGAACGATTATCGGGATTGATTAAGTGACAAAATAAAAATTATATGGAAAATATTACGATTGTGTTCTATGTTGAGATGGTGCATCCCCTAGGGCTTATCCACAAGGTATAGGAGAACCATAGGACATACAGCACTCTGCTAGGGAGGAGCTCTTTATGTGTGCAATGAGGTGTTGATCACCAATGTGTATAGTATACTCCCTCTAACTGAAGTTGAGATGGGAATAATCATTAAACTACAAATCGATACAAATGCATGATTTAAGTAGAGCAGTGTGTAGCCTCCAAATGCTCCTAATTGTGAGGCCATGAGGGTGGTTTGGTGAGCAAAGGAGGCCTCGCTAGAGCCTTAGAGTGAGTGTCAAGCTTGTAATAGGTCCCGATAGTGTGTGTTTTGATGGATGGATATTTAGCTTAGGGATTTTTTGCAATCTTGGAAGAGGAAGGATATAAACTTGAAATAGCTCAAAGAAGTAAGAGTTGTTGAAGACTTGAATTGAAGACAGAAGTGATAGTAACACTGATAAGCTTTCAACACTTCAATCTTCAAAAAATATAGCATTACCATTTACTAGCACATCTAATTTAAATATTAGCAAACAACATACTGGTGAATATAGTGGCTCTAGTCACTCTTCATATCAAGCATATCTCTTGGGAGGGGTGTCCAACTAGGAGAGGATTATTGAGAATTATTCTTTGTTATTCTCATGTACTATTGATAAAGAGCATATTTGAGAGAGATAGTGTTTGAGAAATGGCCAATTTCCTATGAAAAATATTGTATCTACATGAGAGAAAGACTATGAAGACCATGAAGATGATGAAATATGAATACTATGTGATGAATTCCATTCAAAGTTAATCATTCATTTGTGTTCTTTGGATTCTTAAGCAGTTTTTATGAAGAACATGAAGAATATGTTGAAGATTTGTTGTGATAAACATGTGGGAGATTCACTATATGATGTTGCATGAAGATTAGTATTCTTTTTCTTGTTGTGGTTGATTAAACTATGAAGAATGTGCTTGTTGGTGTGACAAGACAATTGTCTTGTAGTAATTTTCCATTCTCTTAGTGTTCCTCTTAGGGATTCATGATTTTTGTATGCAGCTAGCAAACATTGCTATCAACAAGCACTTTTAGAGACTAAAAATTGAAGAAAAGGCACTGTTGAAGAGGAAGAAAAGTAATGGAAGATTGTAGCATTCCTACTATTCTTGAAGACTTAGAGATCTTCATTTCCAATGCCGCTTTCTACAAAAAGTTTTTTTCTCAATGGCAGAAACATATCACCATCTTGATGTGGGATCTATGTGATAGACTCATCCCACTATCTTCTGAAGCTACAGAAAGTTGTATTACAATAGCTTGTTATTTCCTACAAAATAGAAGAGAAAAACATACAAAATGAGTATTAATGGAAGATCTCACCTTCATTAAAGAGTTTTTAGGCATCATCAAGTGGGAGATTGTGAGGAAGCTTCAAGAGACTTGGTCTATTGAGGTTCATAAGAATAAGAAAGAAAAGAGTTGAGACTCGTTCATGGATGCCTAATAGCAAGATACATGGAATGCTTGGTATATTGACAACCTTCTATTTGTCTAATTAGTAAACCATTGGAAGGTAGTAGATAGAGTATTCCTCACCATCTATGTTATTGAACCCGTCCAAAATTGGTATTATCAAGACAATGGTCCTCAAAAGAATGAATTTTGATACCTTTAAAACTAAATATCTTTCCCTTTGGAGTGGAATGAAAGCCAAATTCAAAGACTGAAGAAATGTTGGTGGCAAGAGAGTCCTCTAGAGATTGAAGCCCTTCTCATTCCCTTCTATTGAGTATAGACAAACTGGGTGGAGCTAACTCCTTGATGAATGACACAATTAAGAGACAAGTACTAGAATGAGTCCAAAGGTACATGAGAAGAGAGAAGGAAAAAAACAAAGCCAATAATAGGATCCTTATTTGATGCCCTTGTTATACTCTTTACAAAAGTCCCAATGGCAACCCAAGGTCCCCTTCCAAGTCAAATCCATCCTGGAAATGTTGCAAGCAAATATAGTCTCATTGCCAATCTTTAAGGAATAATACAATGAAGACCCTGATTTTCATGTAGACAAGTTCATGGTAGCATGTATAGCCAACAATGCCAAAACCCTAGAGCATTGGTTGGTGATGTTTCCCACTCGTTCCCCACCATTTTTAATGATCCAGTGTTTTAGTGGTATGAAAGACAAGCAGCATGAACTTTTGGCACATGGAATGGCCTAAAGGTAGCCGTTCTCACCAAATTCAAGCTTTAAGATTTTGAAGAGTAGATGAAGAGGAATTGGCAAACTTAAGTTAGAAACTTAAGTTAGTCTGCTAGAAAATGAATGAAAACATATGTCTCTAGAATGGAATTCATACTAAAGAGATGGAACAACTATAACTTGGATGAAGGTGTCCATATGGGAGTTTTTCTCAGAGACCTGCAACTAGAAGTTCATAAGTTTGTGGAGCTTGGAAGACTAGTTAACCTGCAAGCTATAGTGGAAGGTGCAAGATTGTATGATGAAATTGAAGAAAGGTTGTTGATGACCTCAGGAAGAGAAGTATTACCTCGTCCAATGCCAAGAATGGTATATGCACCAAATGTAGTCCTAGGGACTATTCTCTACCCCCACACTCAGATGAAAATTAAATGATAATTCATTAGGAGAGTTTTGAGGTCTCGAAAATGCCCTGTAAGAGATCCTAGAGAGAGAAAATAATTTAAGAAATAAAATCATTTTATAGAATTTTTAAAAGGTTTATATTTTGGTAAGTTAAAATATCAAAATTCGTTAATAAGTCATTGTCGTGATATTCTCGTGGTCACATCAAACCTAGAAATCTAGGTCACCATAAAGTTGGCAAAGGTTGTCATAATGAAGATCTTATCTCTCCTCATTAAAGTGAAAACTAATATTCAATTTGAATTTTGGTGGATATTCGATTGCTTCCCTCCATCGTTTCTCTCTTCTTTTTTTCTCCTCCTTAGTAGTCTCTTCTTTGTTTTCGTTCTTGCTTCTAATCATATCCTTAGCTATGGATCAATCACCCAATGATCTCTGTAACTCAGCTATGGATCAATCATCCAATGATCTCTGTAGCTTTCATAAAATACCTCTCTATCATCTTCATATTGAGTTGGATAGTGAGTATGAACCAATAAGAAAGAGAACAAAATCTATCACGGTTACAGAGTCTATGAAACATATACTGAGGTTTGAAGGAAAGAAGAATATTGATCTTTGGTTAGATGGAAAGCTATATCCCAAAGATCCTAGAGCAGAAATAACACTCCTCCTTTCTATAATAGCTCATCATTAATGAGGTTTATTGGTGATGGCTACAATGGATTTTGAGGTTATACACTTAACCTTGTTGCAGAAAAGGATATCCTTGGACTAGAGAATCATCTTTTGATGAAACACAATATAGCAAAAATAGCACTCCTCCTTTCTATAATAGCTCATCATTAATGAGGTTTATTGGTGATGGCTACAATGGATTTTTAGGTTATACACTTAACCTTGTTGCAGAAAAGGATATCCTTGGACTAGAGAATCATCTTTTGATGAAACACAATATAGAGTTGTTGCAGAAGCTAGAGGATTGTCAACAAAAAATTCATTCATTGTAATAGCATATCAAAGCTTATCAACGAAAGCAAACTTTATTAGGCCTTCGAAATCGGCAAAGAGTTCTTAAAAATATTGAGAATCTCAAAGAGGAGGAGAAGGCTATGGTAAAAGAATCCAAGCAGCAAGGTATATTTTTTTTCACTTGGAAAATCTTAAATATGGCTTTATTTAAATTACTTGCATTCATTTGTGATGTTAATTTTACTTAGATCTCTTCTACAACCAAATGCAAGTGAAAGAGATTCTTTAAAAGCAGCACAGTTTTATTATCATCTTCTTCCTTTAGTAGTTTCAAAGGATATTTTGGAGAAGAAGAAATTTAAAAAGGCAAAGAAACAATGCTTGGAGTCATTTGTAAAGGATCATTCTTTGGATTCTGAGTTAGTATAGAAGACACTGGATAGTATTGGTATCAGTTGAGATGCTTATATGCAACTTTTCCAGCTTTTACAATCAAATATGAAGCAAGGACAGGTACACAATAGCATACTTTTGAAGCCATTTGTGGTTAAGACTATCAGACAGAGAGTTAATAACAAAGTGATGGGGATTCTAGGTGAGCCTTTTCATATCAAGGCTACCTTCAAGGGCAAGAAAAAGGAGGTTACATTCAATGAATTTAACAATATTTTCCTTGACTTGCCCACCCTACAATGCTTAATGATCAAATTTTATGACTTGTCAGAGGCACAAGGAGTGGCTAGATTTGTGATTAAACTTGATGAAATTGAGATTCTGAAATGTAAAAAATTGGAGAGAATCTCTATCACCTTGATGAATAGAGCACTTTCGTCAGGTCATTGCAATCACTCAACATCATTTAGTGTTCAATCTGAATATAACATCTGGTGGCTAGGAGCATTTGAGTTAGATACTGAGAATTTTGATATATTATATTGGGTTTTTCATCAAACATCAATACATAATGTTATTCAAAGGCAACAAGTAGGAGAAGAGCTATTTGTTGAAGGATTTGGGAACTACAGGATTGAGTGGCACATAGCTAGTGACCTAAAGACACTCAAATGTATGTATAATGTATCAAAGGGACCCAACTCGAGAGCTTCTACTACATATCACCAACTCTGCAAAGTTAAACTCAAGCAATTGGAATAGAGCTCCCTCTAGGCACAATAAGGATCCACAGTTTAAACCAGTCTTGGACATTCCTTTAGTGAATGCCCATATTTGTACACTTCATGCACTTTGCAGAATAATTGAAAATCTTGTTCATCTCTATATAGGATTTGCATGGAAGCTGAAGCCATTATCAACTAGAACAAATGCTATAACAAGGTTGAAAAAGTTCTCTCTGCAATTGGTTTGCATGGTGGCAATGTTGTTATTGAACCAGATTTTTAGAAGTCTAAGGATGGTAATTGTGTCCCAAAAAAACCATCTATTGGTGGAGTGAAGGCTAGAAGGTTTCTAGACTTTCATGGGAGACTTGGCAAGATAAACTCGAGAAATGGTGGCTCAACTATTAAATTTAATCAGTGGAAATCCCTACATAATGCAGTTAAGGATCACACTCATAATGGACAAGCTTAGAATAGAAAAGCTAAAGTTTGGGAAACAGTAGACAAAGTGTTTTTTTATTGTGATAAGACTGAATGGAATGATGATGATCTCAAAGACTTTAAAAACCAATTGAACCTTTTCAAAAAGGCAATGATAGAAGCTTGGGATGATCAACACTTTACTCACTATATGGTAAGAAGTTTGTATATGTTTGTTTCTTCATTGTCGAGCTCATATAATGTTTTTTAATAACTTTCTTTATTTGTTGACTATGTAGTATATTTTATACAACCATGCTTCATACTTTATTAAACAATATGGATCTCTATCTATCTGGTCAACCCAAGGTATGGAAAAATCACATTATCAAGCAAGAACAAAATATTTCAGAGACACAAGACATGGAGGTGGAAGACACAAAGCCAACAATTTATTAGAGGTCTTTCAATGGTTCTATTGACAAATCTGGCATAAATTCAAGCTTAGACATACAACCACATCAAGCAATACATCATCTTTAGCAAGGACTATACAAATTGTTACCCAAAGAAGAAAAGATAGATATTTAAATTCTTGTGCAAAGCAAAGATTTACAAAATGGTTACAAACCAAACAAAGAGTTGGAAAAGATGGGTTCCAAGAAACCCTTGATCTTTGGCATCTTCTAATCTGATTGTGTTGTAGAAGAGTCCTTAGTTTTAGGCACCTCGACAGGGCCTCCAGAGGAGTCCTTAGTTTCAGGCACCTCAACAGGGCCTTCAGAGAAGTCCTTGGTTTCAAGTAGCTCGACAAGGCCTCTAGAGGAATCTTTTGTTTCATCCCACTCAATAAGACCTCTGTATTTCAAAAACTCATGTTTTCAATAGCCTGGAAGAAATTTCAAATTCTTACTATCTCCTATATAAGAGAGCAAATAGGAGCCAAGAACTCCAAAATATCCAGCTCTAGACCCATTGTATCGAGGCATGAAGCCAAAAAGTCTTATGGCTTCTTCCTTCTCCACTAAAATGATCTTGTTCAAACCTCTTTTGAAAACTTGAGATCCAATTACCTTTGAGATAGCTCTCAAAGCCATCATTGGTAGACTTGGAGAGCTTGACAATCTACTATGATATATTACAATTGTTTGATTGTTTAAGTTTCCAATATAATGGCCAAGACTTTGATTTTTCCCAAGATTCATTGGCCTAGAGCCCTTGGCCATTCCAAGAAAGTTGTCCAGATCTTCAATCTCAATCTACACAACAAACCACAACAGTATAAGATATAAGATATTTATCTATAATGCATAATAAAGTCTATCATAAAATCAATGGGTAACTTGGAATTATATTTCATACCTTAGGGTGTTCATCTTCTTTGAGAAGACTATCATCATAAAGATTTATTGAACTCTTGGGTTTCTCATCTGATGGAGACTTCAATCTCTCTTCATACCCTACATCATCAATACGAAGTCTCTTCTTGACCTGCAAGAACTCTTCTTCTGTAGGTAGCCCCCCCTTTTCGTATTCTACGATCTGATTAATACATGTATGTAAGGCTATAGAGCTGTCTTGGAAATTCTTTCCCTCAACATCAAGACTTGCTAGTGGTTCTTGTTCATAACCTATAAAATTCATGTCATTTTGGCCCCAACCTGCAAGTATTGCTAAGCAATAATCTTCTCTAATATCAAAAAGATGTTGAATATCATTTAGCAACACATATCTCTTCTTGTTGATAAGATAAGTGGAAAATGCTAGAACACATGCAAGAGGACCTTCTTCATCCACCTGTGCACTTGGCTCGATCTCCTTTTCTTCCATCATTGTGATATTGTCACTCTTAAACAAACCTACATCAAAACCTTGGACAAGTTGATTCTCAATATCTTCTTGGAACATCTCCTCCTTCTCTTCGACCTCCTTATCCATACTTGCAATATCCTCTAGCTTTCCCTGTTGGGCTATATCTGGAGAAGAATTTTCCATGTACTAAAGATACACAATAAATCCAACGTCCTTATGGATCAGAAGGCATTGGTGTTGATACTTG
This sequence comes from Lygodium microphyllum, assembly GCF_053477565.2. Lineage (NCBI taxonomy): Eukaryota > Viridiplantae > Streptophyta > Polypodiopsida > Schizaeales > Lygodiaceae > Lygodium > Lygodium microphyllum. The sequence goes on from NC_141140.1 coordinate 172,702,944, forward strand.
TGGAAAGGGAAACATGTTTCTCTCTTCCTGAATTCCTCATCAATGAGGTTGAACCTGCCTAGCAAAGTTGATCTGGTTGTACTGGTGGCTCCCATGACATCACTATAATGAATAAATCCATTGACTTCTAAACCTTGCACATGCCTATCATAAAAATATCTGTACTCCTTAATTTTATCTTCAAGATCCTCCAATAACTCTTTCAAATCAAAAGGAACATTGAAAATTTCCCTGATATAGCTAAACTTGGAAGAATTTCCAGTTGTGTGTAAGAAATCAAAGAGCCTATCATCAGAAGTCTCCATTAGCTCCTCCTCATCCATTCCTTCCAAAGATAGCTTTCTCTTTGTCATCTTGACCAACAAAAGATTTATCCCTGCAAACAAAGCAGAATGGCAACAATGTCCAATCAAACACGATAGAACCATGGAAAGAGGCCCCAAAATCGCGTTTTCCAAGACAAAAGATCAAAAAAGGAGAAAATTTTTTAAGTGACCGGTGAAACATGAAAACAAGTGTCGAGAGGAAAAAACCGATAAAAAACTCGCGTTTCACCAGACACTACTTGAAAACGAGAGTTATTTCAACATTTCACCGGTGAAACGCGACAGTTAGCAACACACCACTAACTAGAGACATTATTTCGCGTTTCATCGGTCAATAGATGCAGAACAATAAAAAAAACATGAACTATGAATTAATTCTATTAAAACACTGAAATTTATGATAAAATCCTTTCTGGAAGTGCCATGCTCCTTTTGAAAGACACAAAGCACATGACATCTGTAATTTTTCAAGCGTTATTAAAAATTCTTTCTATACTAATCAATGAGATTTTTTTCAGATACTTGTAATAACAAAATTTTATTACCTAAATTGTTAAGCTCCTCTTCAAACAGGAAGCAAGGACCTTGAAGGAAAATTGAAGCAAAATTACGGGAGAAAGAAAGACAATATCGGAGAAGATGATTTCGAAAAGCTTTTATATTGATTGTCAAACGTGTGTTGATAGTTCCAACAAAAACGTTTACGTAATGATGGCAAAATAAAGGCGATCGTAAAATTCGACAAAATTTTCAATATTTTCGCACGCATGAGATACCTCAGAATGCCTGCGCACGTGTCTCATTTAACACACCGTATCAAATATCTTAGAAGACGTACGCACTCCCTTTTTTCAAGAATAACAGTCTCAAAATACGTCGCACATGTTCCACTTAACACTTCGCCAAGTAATGCATGTATCATCAATTTTAAAAAAATCCCCCAATAAAGGGAAACAATGGCCAAATTTGTTTCATATTTTTATGGTCATGGAGCACATTTTCGTGGTCATGCAGCAAGGTCTTCGAGCTGTGGTTGTGAAACGTATTCGCGTTTCACCAGAGTTATTCACAAAATTGGTTTTAAACGGACTTTTCCTAGCAAAGCGCCAAACAAGGTATGGTTTTCTACACTTTTCCTTAATGTTTTATAACATTATGAGCCTATGACCACTAAAAACGGACTTTTTTCCTAGTGTGAGCCTATGAGCACTATAAAGAATTATTTTTCCCTAATGTTTTATAACATTGCTTCTATGGCTTTAATGGTGTAGAGATTGTAGGTAATTGTTATGGCATTCCTTAGGTTAATGTTTTTTTTTCTTAGTTTTGTTGATTCTTTTGCTATTTATGTGTTGTCTAGTGAAACGCGAAAATAACATGCTGCAAGGAGGTCTCTTCTGAAACTCATGTTTCATTGGACACACTGGACAAGAAGTAACATGTCTTTTTTTGGCAGATGGCTAGGACTAAAGCAACAGCAAGGAAGGAGAAGATTGATCCTAGGGGTTTAACATCAAAGATTCATCAATCTTCAAAGCCTCAGAAGCTCTCTAGAAAGTCAAAGCCAAAGAGAAAGTTTTCTCAAAATATCAGGTGCCTAAGGGAGATTAGGAAGGCAATAAAGGCTCTTAACAATGCAATTCCAAAGCTGTCTTTTCAAAGGCTTGTCAAGGAGATTTGTGACAAATATAGTTTGGATAGTTTCAGATGAACAAGAACAACCCTTAATTGTATACAAGAAGCCACATAGGATTTTTTAGTTAAGTTTTTTCAAGATGCCTATATATTGTGCTGCTCATGCTCATAGGCTCACACTCATAGACAAGGACATGGTAATTCTTAGGAGGCTAAGATATAGATATCCTTAATGTGCCCCCAGCTAGGAGGAAGAAAGATGATTATGGTCCCAAGGTTGAGGATGTCACCCATGAGAGGGATACAAGGCAACATGAAAAAGAGGAGAAAGCTAAAGAGGAACAGGCAGATAAATGGAGAGAGTATAGGAGGCAAAGGGCTAAAGAAAGGGAAGCAGAGTAACTAGAGCCCTTTGAAAATGAGCTGGCCACCCTTCTTGAAGCAGCTAATCCAAAAGGATTCAATGCGTTTTGTTTCTTACCTGGTGACTTAGGCAAAAGAACTGAGATTATCTCCTTTAATGCTGCATGTGTTTAGACTCTTAAGGATAAAAGAAGAGAAATAAATGACAATATTATTCTTGCTAGCCTAAGGTATATCCATCCATAATTACTTCTACTTTTTTATATTTTTTTAACAATAAGATTTTTCTTGTTTATACTCACTATTTCTATGCCTTTTCTAGGTGTGTAATGCATGAGTTTCCTTTGAATATGCAACAAAAAATTGAGGTTCTTGATCCATCTATCTCATTCTTTATGAGGAACGAGCTTGATACAAGTTTTGTTGAGTAATGGTTATCCAATTGACTTCGATACTTTGGAGCTCCTTATAATTCCATATAATGAAAAGTAAGTGATTCAATATTCTATTAGAGTTTTTGAGATTTTATCCTACTAATTTGTTGAGATATGATTGCTTTCAGTTCTCATTGGAGCTTGATTGCAATAGATTGTGTGGATAAGCAATGTTTTTTAATCAACTCTATGAAAGGAAGCCATGGAAATGCTAAATTGTAAGTTATATTATCCAAGGGCTCCTTGATATTTCAATTCTTTTTTTTTGTAAGTACTCTAAATTTCAATATATTTTATATATAGAGGTACAAAAAGATTAATTGAAGAGCTAGAGAAAAGGCCCCCTATGCCGTCTGATTTGCTTGTAACAATGCAATATAGACAAGTTGCCGTAAGTTATTGATTAAAATAATTGAAACATAAGTTTATTCTATGAACTACCATCCGTAAATTTCATAGTTTTACTTTGTGTTGGTGGTTGTAGTGTCCTCATAAGGATGATAGCCATTCTTATGGCTGGAGGGTGATTGCAAATGCTAGAAGAATGGTTAACTTTGTTTATCTTAATGATGATATACATGTAAAGGTAATATGAAAGATGCTAAACTTTAAGATAGATATTCATTGCAAATAGTCCATTGATGATAAAAATATAGTCTATTGTAAGAACAATAATGAACTAAAACTCTTTTTCCTATAAATGTGTGACAATTTTCGAAGGATTGCTATGCATCTAAGCATGTTTGATATGTCAGAGCAAAGCTCTTGAAGTATATAATGGTCAATTGTATACAACCAACAACAGAGATTGGTGGGGATTTACACAATGAAGGAGATGCAATGCCTATAACCATGAAAGGTGAAGCCACAGCTTCAACACCTTTACCCACACCTTCTATACCCAAGGCATCAAAAAAAGGCAAAAGGACTCCTAGAAAGGATAGTTCTCAAAGAAAGAAATAGCTTTGCCATATCGCCTTGTAAGCCTTCATATATAGAAATTTGCCCTTCAGCACTTGTATATCTTATAGAGATGGCAGATAGACATCTGCTACAAAATTTATACATATATTTTATATTGACAGTAAAGATATATTTTCTTGAATGTCCTTGCAGTGTATATTCTTTTCTCTCCTTTTCGATATCTACAAAAAATAAAGTACAAATGTTTGTTAGTTAGGAAGTGAGATCTTTGATATACATCTAAGTAGATATAATATGATGTGAAAACTTACTCGTTTCTTGTCAAGTTGGAATACAAAGGAGCATGGTAGTTCAATGTCTTCAGTTTGTAAATCCATCCTCACTTGATGTAGTGTACATGATTTTCTGATCTTTAAGATTGCAATAATATCCTCGTTGAACCAAATATCAAGATCCACTATAGGATCTTTGCTGAAATCATCAAGATTCTGGTCTAAAGCAACTAGACTACTACCAACAAAATGCCATCGACTATAGTAAAAGCTAAGGATAAAATTTTGAGTAGCAATCATATATTTACAAGCTATAAAGTCTTAATCTATCTTACATATAATTTTTCCTTCTATCCTTGTATCCCATCCTTTATCAACAAATTGTATGACATGATCATATGTTAGTCTCTTCACTGAAAGCATGGTTTTTGTTATTCTTATCTCCATATTAGAGAAGAAATCAATAAACATATTAATAGGCATAAACAAAGTAACTTTGCTTAGCCTACTTGAGATATTAGATTTTAATGCTTTCTGGATCTTAGAAAATATCTTACATCTATAGCCCTCACTAGTAGCTGGACTTGGCAAAGGCCACTCAAAGCTTGAAAAATCCGACAAAGGAAGGAGGTTTATTGATCCCCATTGGCAATGCCGCATAGGAATAACATAAGAATGGTCATAAAAGAATATTCCATTCTCTGAAAGCTCTATCTTCTTTCTGCCTCTATACATTTCTTCTCCAATTGAACCATGTATAACATCAATAACATCAACAATAGACTCCACTGGCTGCCATTCCTTAAGTTTAGAGGGATAGACATCTACAAGACAAACAAATATTATAATGGAAAAACCTAAACCATGTTAAAGAAAGGAAAAACTTTAAGAATCAAATTCTTACAATTTGGTCTATGCATTGGAAGCTTTGAAGATCCAGGTTCCAAACACATCTCTCTGTGCATGAACACATGTTGCACTAGTACCTCTTTGATGCTATTCTTATTTTCTCCAACTCGAATTCTGCCCTTCCAAGCAGAGATAAACGAGCTCTCATGTCTTTGCCTTTTTCCACGTTTTGCTTGTTGCATGGTGATCCAACTACTTTTGCTAATGATAGTAAGAATCCATCTTTCATCAGTTTGGAATGAGTTAAACACTAATATGGATGTGATTTGGGAGCTTGGACGCCTTGTTGAAGGTTGAATTTCTGTATCCATGGTAGAAGAGAGAGAGAGAGAGAGAGAGAGAGAGAGAGAGAGAGAGAGAGAGAGAGAGAGAGAGAGAGAGAGAGAGGACTAGGCTACCATAACGGAGGGAAAAACAATAGAGGAATAAAAGAAAGGAGGGAAAATATTGAGTGCCATGCTTTTCACTAATTTGAATTTCGATTACATCAGTCATTATCATTAATCTAGATATATCATTAAATAAAAGTAGCCGAGACTCTATGCCATTAATGCAAAAGATGTCATAATCACGAATATAAGAGACTAAAAATAGATAATAAAAATACAAATTCATAATATTATTATATTTATATGTTTTTGTAAAATGATTTTTTAAATTTTTAAAAATAGAAGTTCCATTACGAAGGCTTTGCTCCTATTGGTCTAGAGCACTCTCTCTCCACATCCTAAAAGGCATTTCCGAGACCTCAAAACTCCCCTAATGCAACCATAACAATAGTGGCTTCAAATTGCTCCCCCAATGGCAACTCCACAACAATGGTGGAACCTTATTGTCTCAATAGAAGCTCTGAATAGTCTATATAGTGATTAAAAAGGCTTCCCAAAACCCTATTGTGAGTATTCCAAGATGAGAAATTTTGAATGACTATTTTTCCAATTCGATTGCAAGCATCAAGAAAGAGATGGTGGATCTGATTACAAAATAGCTATAGACACTAAAGGTGAATACTACCAGCATCTCCAATACTACATGAGGTGGAAGAGATGTGATGAAATATAAAACATGGTGTGGATAGTACCATCAGATTGGACATTTAACCTTTGAAGGTACCCAAAAGCCAACCATACCAAGACCCTTCTAGTCATATTATCTATGAAAGAATCATATAGAAGGCATAGATTCTTTGAAGTAGATGCATGAAACAAGGAACAAAGATGAAGAAAGATTCAATTTGGTAGAATCCAAGATGATGACCCAAGAGATTGACCAGAGCCTAGAGAAATTGGCTCTAATTTTGACCAAAGGAGGTTTCCCTCCCAAAGCTATACAGGAAGAAAATTGGAGCCCCAAGAGGAACACCAAGGAAAAGGAAATTCTACTGCAATAAAGTCTATCTTGTAATATCAACAATATTTTATTTCATTCTTTTGATAATCAAAACAAAGAAAACAACAAATCTTCACGCAGCATCATAATAGATTTCTCCCACGGATTTGATAGAATCAACCATAATCTTCAACATCTTCATGGAATCCACCAATATAACAAAGAACATAAAAGAATACACCATCTTTGAATGGAAATCAATCACATAGTATTCCTCTTCAATGTCTTCATAGTTCTCTCTCTCAATCTCTCATATATAGTTACACTACTTTTTTGGCAATCTCTAGCTCTCTCTCTCTCTCTCTCTCTCTATCAATAGTACATCATATCCTCACTATAGTACTCTCCTAATAACTCTCAATAATCCTTCTTAGGTCGTGGATGCACCTCCCAAGAGGTATGTCTGATATGAAGAGTCACCAGAGCCACTACAGTGTCTCTTCACAGCTCACTACTATCACTGTCACTCAGTCTTCTCTTCAGTCTTCAACAGCTGTTTTTCCACTTGTTTTAGCTCTTTTGAACTTACATTCATCCTTTCCAAAAGTTAGAAAACTTTTTCAAAGCCACACATACATTCTACAGAACACTTACAGAAGGTCTAAAGAACATTTACAGTACAGTACCAGAGCAGCTACAGTACAGCTATAGTACAATACAAGAGCAACTACAGTACAGTTATAGTACAGAGATAGAGCAGAGACATAGGCTCTACAGAAGGTCTATAGAGGGTCATCAGAACCTCATAACTCATACTCAAACCATTCCAAACTATCAAAAACTATTCAATAGGCTTTCAAAAGATCTCAATCTTCAGCAATCATCAATCCATGCTTCATATAGAAGACAATCAGAACAAAACAAAAGCTATATAGAAGGTTGAAAAGAGCTCTCGAATAAATTATTCAACCAGCACGAACTCATCACATACAATTATTACAACACACACAAACACTAACACAACCATCTGAATGACACCTCCAAAAAGAGAGATATATCTATCATTAAGAATAATCCAAAATACATTGCAAAGGCATCAATGAAGGTGATTCCTTTTGAAGGCTTGGTGGTTTCGAAAACGATCCATGGAAAAGGGCTCATCCACAAATGTCTTTGGAGGATTTTGAAAGAACTCCAGGCAGCACATCCTTTCTAGCAAAACAAGGTATCTGCTAGGTAGACATAGGGCATGAAAATATAGGACATCCAGCTGTTGGGGATCAATGTTCACATTGACATTCATACAAAGCTTTGGAATGGCCTTTTGATCGTTATGGGAATGTCTATGCATGTATGCTAGATACCAAGAAAAATGAGTTGTCAATCTCATTGAAGGATCTAGAGATTGTGAATATTGGTGATCAAAATGGAGGTAGTTCTGATATGCTTGACTGGCAGTAGTCCAATCCCCTAGAATTATTGGCCAGTTTATCTGTGGTCCTGTAAGAGAATCAGTCAAGCTCCATCCTCTTCTTCTTGGAATCTGCTGATCCAACCCTTCGTATTCACTAACCAACTGAGGGGGTTGAGAAATAGAAGTGGCAGGAGATGGAAGTGCAATAAGTAAAAGAGGATGAAGAGATTGGTAGGCAAAATCATAAAAGGAGGAATAAGTTAAAGAAGGAGTGGCTGAAAATTTAAGGGAATCAATTAGGAAATGTGTTAATTGATAAATAAGAAAAGTAGAAGGTATATGGATGGATGGTGAAGGGCATGGTGGAGAAGGGGAAAATACTCTATCTTCGATAAAAGAGCAATAGGTAAATATGAAAATTTGAGGAAAAGATTGAGGTTGGAAAAGAAGAGGTAAGATTGCTGCTGAGTTGGTTTGATAAAGGGAAAGATAGGTATCATAGCGATGAGCCATGTGTTGATAGTACAATAGGCTAGGAACAGAAGGACCTAAAATAGATATTCACTGATACGCATCAAAAAATGTTGAATCAAATGGATGGTTTTTGAAAAGGTAAGCTAAGAGATCCACCCTCAGTTGGTTAGTGCTCTGCTCATAGGTAGAAGCTGTATTCTGACGTTGATTCAAGACCACAGAATCAATCATTGAGTGCCAAGAATTGTCAGGGCAAGTAGCCACTTTTGAGGAGTAATACTGGAACATGTCATCTATCTGCAACTTCAAATAGTTGACATACAAGACAGCTTGCAAAACCACATCCCCCATATACCAAGCCATATCTACTTCATCTAGAATCAACAGATCACCTTGTAGATACATGTAAGATAGCAACATGGTATCCGTTGTCACATAATCTTCAAACACCATACGGACCACTTCTGTCACAACAACTCAGGAGACCAAGCCCTACTCCAACCATCCTCTAGAAGAGGAAGATCCATTGTTGAAAGCTTCATATAAAAGGCCAACTTTTGCAATTGATAGTGGACAAGAATGGTCCAGAGGAACATACTCCTGGAAATGCTCAAATGTAGACCATAACAAATCCATCGTGGACTGCAATCTTTTCACTTTATCTTGGAACAAAGGACACAATATGGCCTGTCTCTAGAGAACTGCCAAGTCCTGCTTAGAGATAGAAGGAATCATAGGAACATTAGGGCTTGGAGGAACAGATTGTGACTACGTCAATTGGTCTTGCAACTGCTTGATTTGGGAAGCTTGTGATTCCACTTTGTTATGATCAGTCTGTAAGGCTAAGAGTTTTGCATCTAAAAGAGTTTGAAACTCTTAAGCTTCTTTGGACATTCTCTCTTTCTCCTCTAAGACTTTAGTGACCTCTGACTGAGCTTCTGTTAACTGAATCTTCAAAGAAGATATCTCTTCTCTCTGGGCCTCAATCATTTGGGTCTGCTGCTCCATCTGCTTAAATAGATTTGCAAGTGTGTCTTTAGCAGAGGCTAACTCTGAGGTTGCCTTATGCAACTGGTCTTTGGACTGCATCAATTCTTCATAGAAAGAAGCATACAACTGTTTAGCGGCACAAGCTGTCCTGAAAGTTCAATCGAACTCTAGATGTCTTTATAGAGGAATGGAATGGCATCTCCTGACACTAAACTGTTCAGGGAAGGGACTGATATGTTCAAGGAACCCTCTCTATGTGCCCTGAAAAAATTGTTACATGTGAGGCAAGCAGGGAGGTCACTGCCAAAAGTAGCAAGAATTGTGACTGAAGGAAGAACTGAAGGAGTTTTAATTGCCACACGCTTCAAGCCCTTCTGCTCAACGACCAGTGGAGGAAGGAAATCAAGATCCTCTATGTCAATAGGTTCTAACTCTTTTGAAGGTGGAGGGGGAGGTACTGGATCAGATGGAGGAGGTGGTAGCATACCCTTCTTTAGGCCTGAGTATGTTATGAAAGCATACAAGTAGGAACCAAAGGTGACATTTGTGACATTCCCTCTAGTTACTTTGACAAAATGTTGCTCCATCTTTGTAAGCAGGTAAGTACTCCAATCAATAGCCACCCCTTTTAACACCATCCTGGAAGCTGTGAAGAGCTCTTGTCCGCTCTTTGGACAAGTAATGGGATGGTATTTTGGTAGGCATAAACCTGTCTTGGAGAAACTGGCAGACTAACCTCCAAAGAGGATCAGTGATCATGGAAAAAGATACGCCTGAAGTGTTTATCACTTTCTTGACATCCAGAATCTCTTTGGTCTGCTTCTGTAACAGCTTGAAAATCTCATAGTTGGAGAATAATTGTCTAGCTGTAATAAAGGGCTCTCCTTTGTAGGGAAGAGACAAAGCCTTCCCTAACCCTCGGGATGTCAATATCATGGAAGCACCATGAACCAGGCCCGACTTCTTGCTGTATGAGGCAAGGAACTCATCACACAGGGATGGATCATCTGGAATCAAGGGGAATGAAGCAGCCACAAAAGTTGCAAGTCCTGCTTTCGCTATAGGCTCAAAAGCCAGTAGGGAAGAATAATTCCTACTGATCAGTGGGATATACTGGATAGGAGGAGGAGCGTGAGGCGCCATTCAAATGGAAAACACACGCACCATAAACACAAACAATCACAAAGAATGCCTACAAAAAAACCAAAGGGCTATCAAAAAGAAATCAATCCAAATAAGGACACACACATAGATGTAGCTAACCAATTTACCACCCCAAACAATACACATCCTAGAAAAAATTCGGCATGACCTCTACACATATGCAACCGAAAACTTCATGCGATGCAACAAACAGACACCCAAAACCCCGTATCAGGCAAGAAAGAAAGAAAAAACTACAAACCGTATCCATAATCGTAGCACATAAGCAAACCATAATCTATAAAAATCTACATCAAGACATGACCATAACTTTAACCAACAATTTCAGCTAAGAGGACTTTACGCGCCCATCCTACGAAGCGTATTTATTAGAAAGGGAAATAAGTGCAGTGAGGGAAAATTATTTTAATGAAGGATTCATTTTAAGAAATTATTAACAATGGTTGACATTTTATTAGGTTATAAACCTTAATAAGAAAACGACAGTTCCTTCTTAAAATCTTAGTTACAATTTATTAGGGTGAAATGGTGCTTAAACGAAACCCAGACTACGATTCCTAGACTGGGTCTCTAAATACAAATTCATTAATTAAAAATTAATAGTGATGTGGAGCGCTTTTTTGCCAGCGCATGGTTTTTTGTGACGGATTTATTTTTATTAAAAATTAAGGTGCCTCTTAAGCACATGTAGTGCGTGCAAAGTGAACAGCTGGTTGATTTTAAAATTAAAAAATTATGTGTTAAGCGTGAATGCCCGTGGAAAAGTGGGTGAATAAAGTTCATTTTAGCAATTAATTGTGGTTAAGGGATAATGAAAATACATGGAGCTAAAAAAATAAATATATGGTCTGGGTGTGTATGCAATGGACTGAAGGTGCACAAAGTGGTCCCCCAAATGCAATGAATCCAGTCAAACAAAAATAAACACTACTGACTAGAAAAAATACAACACCTTAGTATTTTTGTTTTATTTGGATTAGATTATTATTTATTATTTTATTTATTTATGGTTTTTTTAAATTGTATTTTAGGTGTGTTTGTATTTTTTTTATTATTTGGTTTGGTTTATTTGTTTTGTTATTATTATTAGTTTTTTGTTTTTTTTCAAATTAATAATTAAATCGAGATATATGACACATGAATATGTTATGAAGTGGAAGGGTGGAATTTTAGCAATCTAGCAAGTGTCAACAATGTGTATTAATTCATCCATGATTCTCCAACTGATTTTTTTGGAATTTAAAATGAATTTTTATGAAGTAAAGTATCAAATTTAGGGTTTTTGGCTTTAAATAATACTTTGGATTTTGATGGAAGCATTTCTAATTGAGAAATTAGTGAAAAAAGGGAAAGGTGGTTGGTAGAATATTTTGGAATTTTTTTGGATTTATTTCTAAATTTTTACTAATTTTTAATGAATTTTACTCATTTTACATATAAATTTGAAGAAATTTTCACATTTCAAATTTTTTGTAAATTATTTTCCTCAATTTTCTCTTTTTAAAAATATTCCAAATAATTTCAACAATGTTGGTAGATTTTTAGAAAATTTTCTATAATTTTTTGCATTTTAAATAAATTTTAATGAATTTTTGGAGTTTTAGGTGTTTTATGTTGATTTTTAAATGTATTTTTATGTATTTTGTGGGTTGGAAAATAAAAGGCGGTACCCGGGCGGCGTGTTAACAGCGAAGGATGACTACGTGTGAACGGCTAAGTGCAATACTCCACCGCACAGACAAGTTGGAAGCACGTCCTCGCGCGTGAACACCCACTAGCACATCCGTACAAAGCGGGAAGACAACGGAGGAGAAAAGGTAGGAACGGGGGCTAACTGAGTAGATTAAGTGAAGTAAGTGAGCTTAGTCTGACAAAGTTGGTCTCTTGCAATCCCTTGTGCAGAGACAATATGGCCCAAAAGAACTCCTGAGGAGACGCCAAAGACACATTTGTCGGGTTTGAGAGGAATTCCATACTCTCGGCATCTGTCAAAACATTGTTGTAGGTGTCCCTAGTGCTCACGGATTAAGCTATAGACACAGAAGTCATCAAGATACACCTCAATGAAATCATGCAAATGATTCTGGAAGGTAGCCATAATTACTCATTGAAAGATGGCAGGAGCATTAAGAGCCCAAATGGCATCACTCTATAGGCATAGGTCCCCCATTCTGTGGTGAAGGTTGTTTTGGATTGGTCCTCTTCTGCGATTTGGACTTGGTTATATCTGCTGAATCCATCCAAGAGGGAATACAACTCATGGCCTGCCACTGTGTCCAACAGTTGGTCGGTAAAAGGGATAGGGAAATGATCCTTCTTCGTCTTCGAGTTGAGCTTTCAAAAGTCGACACATATTTCAAGTTTCCCATTCTTCTTAGGTACTACCACAATGGGTGAAACCCATTCACTATTAGCCACAGGATAAATGAACTCTGCTTCAAGAAGTTTCAATAATTCAGCCTTCACTAGAGCAGAGTAATTAGGATTCATACGCCTTTGTCTTTGCCTTACAGGTTTGGCATCAAGCTCTAGGTCAATATGATGTTGGCATACTGTGGGACCCTTTAGGTCTTTGTAGACCAAGCAAACACATCTAAGTTCTCTTTTAATAAGTCTCGCAGGACCACTAGTTCTTCTTCTGGAAGATTGAGAGCCACTTTCAGGTGACGTTCAGTACCGTCAGTATCCAGGAATGCTACTTGCCTTTCACCTTCCACTTCACGGATAAATGTCCCACGGATTTCTTCTGGATAGAGGTCTGACTCTTTCAAGGGAGTAGTGTTCCCGTCAGATGTTCTGCTAGAACCAGTGTCCTCCTTCTAAACAGATGACTCATTCGTCTGTTGAGGTTGCTGGAAGGGTATCAGAGCTTTGTTTGCTTTTGTATGAGTAGTAATTTCTCTTGGACTTAGGGATTCATCTTTAGAGGATGTGTCCAGGAATGTCACATAGTAGGGACCTTCTAGAGGCCATGGCTTTGAGAGCTTTGGCTTCTGTTGACAGGGGGCATCATTACCATCTTTTCTCTAGACTGAATAGTTAGGGCGACAGGAGCCACCGGTGAACTTAGTTTTTATGCTTTTAATCCATTACTTATACAGATTCTGCATACTTTGTGGTCCATTGGTCAACCCAAATGGAACCGTGGTCATTCCATCCAGCACCCGAAGATCTTCGGTCTCTGAGGTCTTTGTAGGGACATCAACAAGATCATCTACTATCAGAGGAAATTCTTCATCTGCACTCTCATAACCTGCTTCATTTTCTTCCTCATCATTTTTATCCTCTTCCTCTTGAGGCTCTGTCTCAGCTTCTGTAGAGGCTTTGTAAGAGAAGAACAGATCTTCTACCTTTGCATCTACTTCTGCTTCTGTCACATCTTCTGACTCTGCTTCTGCCTCTAGCTCTGGCTCTGGCTCTGTGTCTTGTACTGTCTCTGTGTCAGTCTCTGTATCCGCTCTGTATCTGTACTATCTCTGCTCTGTCTTTGCTCTATATCTGTATTGTCTCTGCTTCGTCTCTGCGACTGTCATGTAACATGGAGAATAGTACATCCATGCTTCTATTTCACTGTTAGAGGTGATTTCAAAAGTTAATTCTAGTTGAGGCAGGAGGTATTCTCCCATGGACAAGGATTTTACTTCCCTTGGCAGTTGGCTTACAGTACCCATTGTTAGGGACTACACCTTTGTTTTCTTAGGAAAGATCTACTTAACAGCCTCTTCGTCTCCTGTTGTACCATTTGTTACCTTGTTGGAGGAGTCAATTATGACTTCGATGGATGTGGATCCATTGCCTTCTTGCGATCCATATAGCTTTAATACCACTTTGTTGGGTACTTTGCCTAGGGTTAGAGTTCATTTGAACCAGTCCATCCTGGATCTTGCTTCAAAAAGCCAAGGTCTTCCCAACAGCAGAGGGTATGAGGTCCCATAAGAATTTGTTTTGACCACCAAATATGTTAGCCAATAGTCTCTTCCTGCAAGGGTTGTTTTTACATATGGGAGAATGCCCAACGGTTTGATTTTGCTTTGGTCGGCCAATTTAATAAGCCATTGTGTAGGTTGAATTCCTTGCAACCCTAAGTCCTTCATTGTCACATCCATCATTATGTTTACTGATGAGCCTCCATCAATGAATGCATCTGAAATAAATCATCCTTCTATCCATACACTAATCTCTGGGGTTCCAGGATCTAGGAAGGTGTTAGCCACATTGACTTCCTTTACAGGCTCTGGGGTCGTATTAGTCTTTGACACTGTTGAAGGAGCGATCCCTAGTCCACGTCTTCTTATCAAGATGCTTTTGAATTTCTTTCAACAGCTAGGAGATAGCATCAACAACTATCAAAATGTTAGGTTTGGTTTAAAAGTGTATAGGTCTTTGACCAAGTCATAATCTTTGATAGGATCCACAGGTTTCTCTAGCCGGCTGGGAATGGGGCTACACCCATTTTTATTTTTTCTTTTTCTTCTAATAATTGTAGCATTGGCACTTCTTCTATTTGTGTAGGTGTTTCTATATCATCTATCTCTTGGACCTCCGGTCCTGTTTCTAGGACTATCTCTGTGACTCTCTGTAGCACTACAGTGCTCTGTACTGCACTGTTCTGTCCTGTACTGCTCTATCCCTTTGTTGGTAGGTTGAACTTCACAGTCTTCACACGAGAATTATTTTCGTTCTGAACAACTGGTTCCTTATTCTTGGTGCACATAATAGTAGCAACTTCCAACTCTACCAAATTGGAGGCAGGCTCTTGTACCTTCTGTTGGCTGTCAATGGCATTGGCCTTTATAGGGACTGTGTCCTTTGCAGAGTGGCCTTTACCTTTGCATCGACTACATAAGGACTTGTAATCCATAGCTTACACCTATCAACGAATGCAAAACATTAAACGGTAGGGTGAGAGGGGAGTTTGAGTGTCAAAGTATAACCTTAAATCTGATTTATGTGTTGCATCATGCCTATAGGATGTTGTTTTAAAATAAAGGAAAAGGCAGTATGAGCGTAAGGCTCGGTGTCTCTCCTCGTATCGATATATAAATGTTAGCATGGAAATCATGGAAAGATTGGTTTCGCACGAAACACAATGCTGATTTTCTTATATTTGTGCACTAAACCATTCACATTTTGCACTATGCATGGTTCATGGTATCAAAGGAAAATCTCTTGGACTGCATAGCAATTGTTTTCTTAGGACTTTGACCCACGATTGAGAGTGTGAGGTTATCCCTTGCCGTAGGATAGAGGGGCGGTTTCCTAAGGGACTGTTAAGTGAGGAAGCATGATATATCTCCTGGAAATACGAGACATATAAAAGAGAGGAGTTTATGTTCGTTTGTGTTATATGTTTAGTAGCGCATCAAAGGGCCAATCCCTGCGATGTAGGAGAGCTGCAGTGGGGCTCCATCTATTAGTCAGTGAGGGTGCCTCCTATGTGTGCGTGACGAGGCATTATGCCTATGTACTTTGGGATCTCCCTCTGAGGATTTTATGGGAAATGTTGGACTATAAACTATAAACGCAGGAATTAAGCTTTAGGATAGTTTGTCCTTTAGCATTGGATTGACGCTCCTAGTCTGCAAGGCCGTGAGGGTGTTTGTGTGTCATGAGCATGAGGTCCGGCTAGTGCTATAGCCAGTGCCAGCCCATTTCATGTCCCATCAGTGGTGCGTCTGCCGGGAGCTGCCTATAAGTGGCGATTTTCGAATCTAGGGTTTCAAGGGACCCTAAATTACCCATAAAATGGGGTTTGTTCAAGGATGGAAAAACTTGGCTTTCCCTATACAAAACTTACTAATGGACTTAGTTAGTTATGTAGAGCATGAGTCCTCTACAGAAAATAATGTATGTGATGAAAAGAGTAGCCCATTAGTGGTTACCCCATCCTCTAATACGATGGCATGGGCCGAGGTTTTCCTTGATGTGGTCTCTACCCAAGAGAAATCATGTTTAACCATCCATCAACCTAGAGGGCATGAAACAAGCATGTTGGAAACTAGGGTAGTTATGGCATCAGCAGGTCATCATGCTAAAACCATAATGCCATGGGAAAGTGCTCATATACGATGGAATATGCTTGTGGTTGAAACATCCCGTGTAATGGGCCACCATGACGACATAGTAGGCATCACAAGGATGTTAGAAGCCCTAGTTGTCAAGGGAAAACCGTTGCTTAAAAAGCACTTATCCCAAGTTTTAAGAAGTGGTAATGATAAATCTGCTTCAGATAAGGACCAAAAGCTCTTATATAAACTCGTTATGGACTTTCCTTTTAAAGGGAAAGGTATGAAAGACCCTCTAAGAGAGGATCAAAATGACATGTTGAAACTTATAGGACTCCCTAGACCACTCAGTGAGTTGGCAGAAAGGGATTTTAATGAGGATATTAACCCCCCTACACCGGAAAGGGTGGGGATGGAAGAGGTTAAAGATCCTAAGAGGTTGGACCCAGATCATGGTGAATATGAAGATTTTAATGACCCGGTATTGATCCCAAAAGGAAGGACTAAATGTCCTCCTCTTTATAGGGATCTTCTAGTGTTTTATGGGTTGCCAAATGAGGGTCCGATGATTCATTTAAGAGAATATGACCTAACTTGCATTGCAAGTGGGTTCGACGATATACATCGGACGCTCGTATTCCCAAGTACCCTAAAGGGAGAGGCAAGGAAATGGTACTGGAGCCTCCCAAGAGGTCGATCAAATCATTTGAGGAGTCTTGTGATAGATTTCTAGATGAGTATGAAAAGCAGCTCCCTATGATTCAGGTCTTAGGGCAGCTTATTCAGTTTAGACAGGAGTCTTATCTTTCTGTTAAAAAGTATGCTAGAGCCTTTGATAGTACTCTTAGGCTTTGGCCAAGAAGAGCCAGGGCACTACCAGATTAGGAATAGCCATAGTAGAAGCACCTATCTTGCTTGTGGAATTGGCAAATGGTCGTGAGGTCAATTGTAACAGGAAAATTGCTAAGGTGGATATCTTTCTGGGAGGAAAGAAGACTTCGATCAAATTCAGAGTCATGAGCTTGGGTATCCATGAGTGTTTACTTGGAATGGATTGGCTTAAACCTAATGACGCCCACATCCATTGTGAAAAGGGCCAAATTTCCTTTTGAAACTTTGAAGGGGAACTAGTTACAACTCAAGGTGAAGCAGGGAAGCCAAAAATTCAATTGGCCAAAGCATCTCGAATTAGAAAGGGAGTCAAAAAAGGACTACCTGTCTACTTGATTAAGCTCAACAAGTTAGATCAGATGCAAGAGTCTAGTGAAGGACCTTCATGGCTAAAGAAATACGCGGATGTATTTATTGAAGAGTTGACAGAACTCCCGTCTCAAAGAGAAGTGGATCATGAGATCAAGCTAGTGCCAGGAGCTACGCCAATTGCGAAGAGACCTTATAGAATATCCATCTCGGAAGCAATTGAGATGAAGGAACAACTTAAGCAACTACTAGATCAGGGCTACATTCATCCTAGCAGGTCACCATGGGGAGCTCCATTATTGTTCCAGAAAAAGAAAGATGGAACACTTCGACTGTGTATTGATTACAGAGGGTTGAATCAATCAATTGTCAAGAACAAGTACCCTATTCCTAGAATAGATGAGCTTCTTGATCGTCTTCAAGGTGCGAAGATCTTCTCCAAGATTGATCTTAGGTCTGGTTACTATCAGATAAGAATCAAGGAGGAAGATATCCCAAAAACGGCCTTCAACACAAGATATGGGCTCTTTGAGTTTTTAGTTATGTCATTCGGGCTTACAAATGCGCCTACCACCTTCAACAGGTTAATGCAGGATATCTTTAGGCCATATCTTGATGACTTCGTGCTCGTCTTCTTCGACGATACTTTAGTCTATTCCAAATACGAAGAAAATCATGAACCCCAACTTTGGATGGTCCTTGAGACAACGAGGGCACATAAGCTGTATGCTAAGACGAAGAAGTGTGCATTCTTCAAACATTAGATTGAATATCTGGGATTCATCGTATTAGCGAAAGGAATCTCAATGGACCCAGCCAAGGTCATAGATGTGCTAGAATGGCCAATACCAACAACTGTCAAAGAAATACGTAATTTTCTTGGATTGACAGGATGGTATAGGGTCTTCATAAAAAACTATGCTTTGATTGTAGCACCTTTGATGGACTCATTGAAGAAGCAAACTTCCATTGCCCGAACAAACCAGCTTTGAGAGATTGAAGCAAAGTTTTGTATCAGCACCTATCCTAAGACTTTTGGACCTCAGTATGGAATTCGAGGTAGTAACTGATGTTAGCACGCTTGCCTTAGGTTGTGTGCTCATGCAGGAAGGTCATCCTGTAGCATACTCTTCAAAACACAATATTAGTGAGTTTGGGAATCTCCCAATTCCCCAAGGTGGTGCCCGGATAACATGCCCATAAGTTTCTCCAAACCATATGATGTGACCTATCATTGGAAAGCGCTTGAAAAATGGAATCTATTGAGCTATAGAGCGCTCAATTTGGAGTTATAGTGTTCAAGTTATGATCAATCCAAAGATTTGACCACGTGTCCCAAACTTATGGGAAATTCCCATATTCCCCAATATGGTGTTTCAAGGAAATTGAAGAGCCATGAGAAGAATTATGCTACCCATGATCTAGAATTGTTAGCTGTCATCCATGCCCTAAAGCTTTGGAGACACTATCGGTTGGGTAACAAGTTTGCTATAGTGACTGATCATAAAAGTCTCAAGTGGATCTTTACCCAGAACGAGCTCAACATGAGGCAACATCGGTGGATTGAAGTGCTAGAGGAGTATGATTTTGAAATCAAATATCGACCAGGAAAGGAGAATGTAGTTGCTGATGCACTCAATCGCAAGGCATTCCTTAACTCATTAATCTTGCAAAATCCATCAACAGCTAGGTCTCTAGCTACAAAGGTATCTATGCCAAACAATCCAATACTTGAGCTAGCTAGAGAGGAAGCATGCCATGATCCAGCCTATCAAAAGATGCTAAGGGAGATCTCTATCAAGGATCAAGACCAAAAGCTACACGCTAAGTATCATGAATTCTCTATCAATAGTGGACTTGTCTACTATAGAATGAGAGTATGTATACCGGCAAGCCAGTCACTTAAGCAGAAGATATTGTGGAAAGCTCATGATTCCCTTTTCTCACGACATCCTGGCTATGCCAAGACTCTCAATGTAGTTAGGAAGAGCTACCATTGGGAGAGGCTTAAAGGTGACGTTCTCAAATATGTCACTGAGTGTTCGTCTTGTCAACGTTGTCGTATTGCTGCACATTCGAGGTATGTAAACCACCCAAAAGTTGTGCATGGGATTTGGTACTTTGTACATATTTAGTTGTTGTGTTTACATTTATTTTCTGCGTATAAGTATAGTGAGGAGGAGTTGGAGGCATAGTGGTGAGCAAGATGAGATGCTTTCAGCCTATGTTGTGCAAGGTCAAGAGAAAAGCAGTTTATCATGTTACAAGCAAATGCAAGATGAAGGTTGTATTCTTTGCAAGGCAATATTTGTCCTTAGCCTTTAGGCATGCATAGTAGTCATAGAGAAGATGACATTACTAGAAATTATACAAGCAAAGATAACACAAATGCATTGAAGGATGTGTTGGATGATGGGGCTTCACCAAAAGCAGCTGATTATGATAACAGAATTGCCTTACATCTTGTCGCTAGTGGAGTTGCTACTTCAGTATAATGCTCTTGACAATCCAACGGATCGTTGGGATAGAACAAGTGTTTTGCAACATGGCTGATGCAACATTTTAACTTATAGTTCACACATCTCGGCTTCTTTGCGAGCATTATGGTATACACGGGAAGTTAAAAAGATGGAAGCCGCTTTTCTGTGTGTGATATGCTATGGAAGAAAGAGTGGCTAAAAAAACAAAAGGGGATTGTGAATAGTAAATGGTAAGAAAAGCAAAAAGGCTATTTGGGGGGAGAAAAAGCAGACTAAAAAGGAAGGGAAGAGGGTGGGAAAAAGCTGGCGTGAGGAAGTGAAGAAAAGGGGAGATGGAGGATTAAACCGGAAAAAAAAAAAAGAAGGAGGCCTAACCTCTCCAGGGGCTGCCCGCCAGTTGACAAACACTACCAGTGCCTGCAACATCAAGCCATCATCTCCACGACTTTCCCACCAGTGCCATGCCTTGCCAATTCCTTGACCATTGTCACCCAGTTTTTGTTGTCCTCTTCCTCCATCTTTAACATCAGCCAAGAAGAAGCCCTGTCGTCGGATGAAAGGTCAGAGTAAAACAGAATATTGACAGGAGAGGTAGCAACTGATGAAACGAAACTTGGTGAACTCGACAGAATGGCAGACGGGTTGACGAACAAGGGAGCAGAGGCTGGGAACTGAGACAAAAAGCAAGGGGAGGATAAGGCTGTGATACAGCGGAAGATTAGGAAGGAGGATGAAAGCTCGAGGTAGAAAACGACTGCTGCTGCGACAGAGAGGAAGATAGGCACCATGCCTTCCCACGAGTCTTACCTTTCGTTGCAGTCGTCTCCATATGTTCACTGGTCATCATCACAGAGAGGATCATATCTCAAAACAAAGCAAGGAGAAAGGATACATGTTCAATGCCTCTTCACGCTTTTCTATTGCTTTTACTGTTAAGAAACCTGTGAGTGCTGCCTCGACATGTGTCGTTGCTATTGCAAGTAGATAGCTGACGTAACATTGTTCTGTTGCTCTGCGTGAACACTTCAAAGGTGACGGAACTCATCTTCAATTTCAAATAGGCAAACCGACGAAAAGAAAAGCTGATCAACATGGCCTAAGTTCATCAGCAACAACTATTGAGCATGCCACTGAATTGAACATGCAACTGAGATTGGTGATCTCAAGCTTTGGCGGCTGGAGTCTCTCGACGACTGTGTACAATTATACATAATACTCCCGTCCTCCTCCGGCGCACGTTCTTCCATCGTCATTGACCAAGAAGTATTCTGCCTCTCCATCATTCTTTCACCGATTCTCCTTGCGGAGCTTTTCAGGAAATTTCATCCTAATATTTGGCTGAAATCAGAAGGAGATACAGCTTCCTGGATCGGGGCTTTGTATCGCAAAGTTTATGGTAGAGGTGCACAGGTGCCTGACCGCATCTGCTTGTTGCTATCAAGAACCAGTTACCTTCCACCACTGCTATATTACAATTTGGATAAAGAATTTGACATGTGTGAGAAACTCTCTGGTTGCAAGGTGATAATGAAGACATTGAATTTGTAGATGATGACATCATGCAGGGCATAAGACACGGAATCACCCTTAAACCTGATTATGGAGAAGCAATTATCTTACGCTATCAGCCCCATCTTGTTCCTTTGAGTGAAGCTTCTTTTACCCCAATGTGCTCTCCCTCAGTGCACTGACACTGACTTTAGTGCTACACTCAAGACACATACCAGCTGATCTATAAGTTGAAGAAGAGTCTATTTTGAAGATATTCTCTTGAAGACTGGATGACATATCTGATGCTCTTGTATTCTGATTTATAACATAAAGTGGTTTTCTTGCGAGGATTGATTCTTTTGGTTGATCCATCTTGTTACTTGTACTTGAACCAAAAATTGTAATACACTTAAACCCTGGCAACATATTCGTCTTGATTATTTGTTTCGCTTGATCTTTCATCTTGGAATTTCTCAAGAACCTCTGTGGTTGTGACTTTGCTTTCGAAAACCCTTCGACATCTTTGGTGAACTTGACGTGAAAGCATCGCAGAAATTTCAGGATGGGAGATGCTTCAGCCTCTATTTCAGCCTCTTCTACAATTCCAGCTGCCTCTACTTCAGCTCCATCTATGACTGCTGCGTCAAGTACTTCAACGGAGGATCTAAAACAGATTTTGCAAAATATGTCCATGTATATGCAGCTCCAAAATCAGCAAACACAAATGTATATGCAGCAGCAACAACAATTGCATCAACAGTAGTTGTCTCAGCAAAGGCAACTCTATTCGGAGCAAGAGAATGCAAACAGCACGACTAAGGCTATTGAAGCAGTTGAGAGTGAGAAGAAGCTATTTGATGGGCGTAATGTTTCAGCATATTTGAAGACATATGAGATCAAGATGGGGTTTTTTGGAGTTCCTGCTGGACTTATGAGTAAGTACTTCCTTCGTCTTGTCACACCTGCTTTGAGGACAAAAGTGACTGATTTATTTATTCAAAATACACATTGGCAAGATTTTAAGAAGGCTCTTAAAGAAGAATATTTCCTTGAGGACTTTGGTATGGCTACTCGACGGTCATTCCGAGAGTGGGTCTACATGCCAAACAAGGGTCTTGCTGCTTCGGAGTTGATTCGAGAATTCAAAGAGAGGTATAGTCAGCTTGATGCTATTGAACAAAGAGCATTGGATGTTGAAAAAGTTGAACTTTTCTTGCATGCTGCAGATCCTGCTCTTCAAGAAGAATTGGGCGAGCTTCTTGAAGATCGCACGAAGCCTATGGGTCTTAAAACTGATTGGCAGGATGCTCAGGATGCAGTCTCGACTTTGACCAAGAGGAGGATATGGAAGACTCGCCTACAGAATGGTTCCATGACACCTACACCATCATTTGCTCCTATGCCTACTTCTATCCCTGTTATTTCTTCTCCTCCTCAGCCAGTTTCTTGGCCTATGCCAGTGCCTACTGTTTCTACTCCACCTATTTCTCCTGTTCCACGACCGATGCCTACACCTTCTGCTCCAAAACCATCCGCTCCATCGGTGCCTACTTCTCTTGATGACATAATCAAAGGTATCACAGATTTGACACTTGAGTCCGTTAAAGCGGAGTTGGTGGGTAAGTTGAAGGAGCAGTTTACTTCGACTATGCCTACTACTTCTTCCAGTGCTCCTACTGCACCTAGGAGTGCTCCTAGTGCTCCTAGGAGAGATCGAAGATGTATTTGGTGTGATAGTACGGAGCATCAGCATTGCAGGGATTGTGACTCTTTCCAGGATGCAAGGAGGCAGAATTTGGTATATTGGGGGCAAGATGGTAAGATTTGGTTGACTGAGACAGGAGCTCCACTTGCTACCAACTTTGGTAAAGGTGGAATGAAGAAATTAGTGGAGGACATGGCTGCGCGTACTTCTTATGTGGCAGCTAGAGGTGATGCTTCTGCATATGGAGTACAGATTGAGAAGAGATCGGAGACTCAGTCCGCACTATGGACTTATGCTATGGAGACTACAAACAAGGGGAAAATTCAGCAAACTGTTTTGACTAGCGCAGGCTCTAGCATCAGATCAGAAACAGGATGGGACTCACCTGTTGACAGGTATTCTATTTATGCTTTTTTGGCTAAATCTCATGGTGCAGATGTATTTGTTGAGGAGAAGCGTAAGAGGGATGAAGACAATCCAAGTGCAGCTAAGAAGACTAGAGGGGGTGAGTTTGTTACTCCACCTATTGCAGGACCGTCTTCAAGACCAGGGCCAGATCGACAGATGGAGGATGCTCAAAAGAGGGAAAAGAGGCAAGAGCCTAGAGAGAGAAAGCAGCCAGGATTCAGATTGATGTCCGATATTGAGACATCTACAGACATGAAGAAAATCTTTAATGATAAGATACTTGGCAGTGAGGTGACTTTTACTATTTCTGAGATTTTGGGCATCTCAAAAAGAGAGTTTCAGGATCAGTTTCAGGAGGTCCTGAAGAGGAAAAGACATGCATTGTCAACCATTGAAGCACAGGGAGTTTTGATTGGAGAGTTGGATGAGGATGATGATGAGGTTATGGTTGATAATGCTTCTGTTTTGCCGCAGGTAGAGAAGAAGGTTCAGCCTATGCATTATGCTGAAATTGATGAGCCTGTTTTGATACCGCGTAGTCACTTTTCACGGAGCCATTGGGCTAAGGCAACTACAGAGACGATGGTAAAGGTTGGAGAAAAACAGGTGCCTTATGTTGCATTGGTTGATCATGGTTCAGAGATTAATCTCATTGTTCGTGGAGTTTATGAGAGTAACAGATGGCCTATGGATGTAGAGCATGGGTGGCGTATGAGAGCTGCCAATAACACTGCAGGTGATTTATATGCTGCTTGCCCTAGTGTCAGGGTTTCTATTGGTGATGTAGAGGAGGATTTTCATTTCTTTGTGCAGGATTCATGCTCTTATCCCATAATTCTTGGACAGCCATTCATTACAGAGATGCGCATGGAAACAAAGGTCATGGATGATGGATCTGCTTATGCACGGATTCGCAGTAAAGATGGTATGAGAGCAGTTCAGTTTATGACTGTATGTGTGAATCATGTTAGAAATAGGGATACTCTCAGAGATGCACCCTTACCCACTGTGAGGGATTCGGGTTTTCATTAGGTACCGCCGTTTCGCAAGACGACGGTGGTACAGAGGAGAGGAGATTGGAGTTCTCGCCTCCTAGCAGCGGTGTTTTCTCCTCCGGTTATGTTGGGATTTCAGCAAACAGTTCGATGAGCTATCAGAAGACTTCTAGGTTGCCTAGAGCTGCCAGGCAGTATATAAGCAGGAAGGAGAAAAATTTGAAAAATGCAGGAATTTTGGAGGATGATGAGCACATAGATGGTATGTATGACAGTGTGATTTGTGCAGATACGATGACAGAGATGAGAGATATGCTGAAAACTGATATGCTGAATTGTCATGGTAATGTATTAGTGCAGTCCCTGGACATGTTTCATGAAATTGCAGATTTTATGTCACAGATTGAGTCAGAGGCTGAGGTAACTCAGCAATGAGTATTGAGTACTGAAGAAATTCAGCAAACAGAGTTTCTAGCTGGTTATGATCAGCTTTCAGAGAGACAGAGGGCTGAAAATTTTCAGCCAACAGATTTTACTGCTGAAATATTTCAGCATTCAGAGTTTGGGGCTGTTTTTATGCAGTCCATAGAGCAGAGGGCTGAGAATATTCAGCCATTGGAGTGCAGAATTGCTGATTTACAGCAAGGTTTATGTAATGCAGAAGAGCATAATGAAGCCAGGGTTGACACGAAATACAAGACTGTGGATAAGAAGGTGGATTTTATAGGCAAGATTATGGAGTATTGTTCTATCACTTCAGAGATACAGAGATTCATTGGAGCTTGTGTGTTTTATATGATTTGGATACCTCATTTTGCACACATAGCAGATTGTTTTTATCAGCTGTTTCGAAAGGGGCAGAAACTATTTTGGGATGAGAGCCACACTAGAACCATGCGGAAAATGAGGAAGTTATTGCAGATTTTTTGGAAGATGGTGAAAAGATGGTTTGGGCCATACATAGTCAGACATGTCTTTGATAATGCAACATATGAGCTGACAGAATTGGATGGAACAGTGCTTAGAGTGCCTATTGCTGAAAAAAGAATTAAGATTTTCAAGAAAAGAGATGATGAGGATTATGCATTGGAAGAATTTTCAAGAGAAGAGCAACGACAAGAAACTCCAATGGAAGGGACAGATGATATGGCTGAAGATCTTGTTGATCTACCGGAAATGCATAACGAAGAGATTGATTTGTTTGTGGATCTTGATGATAATGATCATGGGTAGTTGGCCCATCCGCAGGATGCGTAGGATTAGAGGGGGTGGATGTCGTATTGCTGCGCATTCGAGGTATGTAAACCACCCAAAAGTTGTGCATGGGATTTGGTACTTTGTACATATTTAGTTGTTGTGTTTACATTTATTTTCTGCGTATAAGTATAGTGAGGAGGAGTTGGAGGCATAGTGGTGAGCAAGATGAGATGCTTTCAGCCTATGTTGTGCAAGGTCAAGAGAAAAGCAGTTTATCATGTTACAAGCAAATGCAAGATGAAGGTTGTATTCTTTGCAAGGCAATATTTGTCCTTAGCCTTCAGGCATGCATAGTAGTCATAGAGAAGATGACATTACTAGAAATTATACAAGCAAAGATAACACAAATGCATTGAAGGATGTGTTGGATGATGGGGCTTCACCAAAAGCAGCTGATTATGATAACAGAATTGCCTTACATCTTGTCGCTAGTGGAGTTGCTACTTCAGTATAATGCTCTTGACAATCCAACGGATCGTTGGGATAGAACAAGTGTTTTGCAACATGGCTGATGCAACATTTTAACTTATAGTTCACACATCTCGGCTTCTTTGCGAGCATTATGGTATACACGGGAAGTTAAAAAGATGGAAGCCGCTTTTCTGTGTGTGATATGCTATGGAAGAAAGAGTGGCTAAAAAAACAAAAGGGGATTGTGAATAGTAAATGGTAAGAAAAGCAAAAAGGCTATTTGGGGGGAGAAAAAGCAGACTAAAAAGGAAGGGAAGAGGGTGGGAAAAAGCTGGCGTGAGAAAGTGAAGAAAAGGGGAGATGGAGGATTAAAACGGAAAAAAAAAAAGAAGGAGGCCTAACCTCTCCAGGGGCTGCCCGCCAGTTGACGAACACTACCAGTGCCTGCAACATCAAGCCGTCATCTCCACGACTTTCCCACCAGTGCCATGCCTTGCCAATTCCTTGACCATTGTCACCCAGTTTTTGTTGTCCTCTTCCTCCATCTTTAACATCAGCCAAGAAGAAGCCCTGTCGTCGGATGAAAGGTCAGAGTAAAATAGAATATTGACAGGAGAGGTGGCAACTGATGAAACGAAACTTGGTGAACTCGACAGAATGGCAGACGGGTTGACGAACAAGGGAGCAGAGGCTGGGAACTGAGACAAAAAGCAAGGGGAGGATAAGGCCGTGATACAGCGGAAGATTAGGAAGGAGGATGAAAGCTCGAGGTAGAAAACGACTGCTGCTGCGACAGAGAGGAAGATAGGCACCATGCCTTCCCACGAGTCTTACCTTTCGTTGCAGTCGTCTCCATATGTTCACTGGTCATCATCACAGAGAGGATCATATCTCAAAACAAAGCAAGGAGAAAGGATACATGTTCAATGCCTCTTCACGCTTTGCTGTTG
Source organism: Lygodium microphyllum (assembly GCF_053477565.2). Classification (NCBI taxonomy): domain Eukaryota; kingdom Viridiplantae; phylum Streptophyta; class Polypodiopsida; order Schizaeales; family Lygodiaceae; genus Lygodium; species Lygodium microphyllum. The sequence goes on from NC_141140.1 coordinate 172,730,080, forward strand.
CTTTTACTGTTAAGAAACCTGCGAGTGCTGCCTCGACATGTGTCGTTGCTATTGCAAGTAGATAGCTGACGTAACATTGTTCTGTTGCTCTGCGTGAACACTTCAAAGGTGACGGAACTCATCTTCAATTTCAAATAGGCAAACCGACGAAAAGAAAAGCTGATCAACATGGCCTAAGTTCATGAGCAACAACTATTGAGCATGCCGCTGAATTGAACATGCAACTGAGATTGGTGATCTCAAGCTTTGGCGGCTGGAGTCTCTCGACGACTGTGTACAATTATACATAATACTCCCGTCCTCTTCCGGTGCACGTTCTTCCATCGTCATTGACCAGGAAGTATTCTGCCTCTCCATCATTCTTTCACCGATTCTCCTTGCGGAGCTTTTCAGGAAATTTCATCCTAATATTTGGCTGAAATCAGAAGGAGATACAGCTTCCTGGATCGGGGCTTTGTATCGCAAAGTTTATGGTAGAGGTGCACAGGTGCCTGACCGCATCTTCTTGTTGCTATCAAGAACCAGTTACCTTCCACCACTGCTATATTACAATTTGGATAAAGAATTTGACATGTGTGAGAAACTCTCTAGTTGAAAGGTGATAATGAAGACATTGAATTTGTAGATGATGACATCATGCAGGGCATAAGACACGGAATCACCCTTAAACCTGATTATGGAGAAGCAATTATCTTACGCTGTCAGCCCCATCTTGTTCCTTTGAGTGAAGCTTCTTTTACCCCAATGTGCTCTCCCTCAGTCCACTGACACTGACTTTAGTGCTACACTCAAGACACATACCAGCTGATCTATCAGTTGAAGAAGAGTCTATTTTGAATATATTCTCTTGAAGACTGGATGACATATCTGATGCTCTTGTATTCTGATTTATAACATAAAGTGGTTTTCTTGCGAGGATTGATTCTTTTGGTTGATCCGTCTTGTTACTTGTACTTGAACCAAAAATTGTAATACACTTAAACCCTGGCAACATATTCGTCTTGATTATTTGTTTCGCTTGATCTTTCATCTTGGAATTTCTCAAGAACCTCTGTGGTTGTGACTTTGCTTTCGAAAACCCTTCGACAAGGTATCAAAGCCAAACATGTCAAGATGCTAGGGAAGTTGCAACCACCTGACATTCCCCAAATGAAATGGGAATTCATCACTATGAACTTTATTGTTGGCCTACCCCAAGTTTAGGGAGGATATAACTCCATTATGGTTGTAGTTGACATGCTAACTAAGGTTGCACACCTTATTCCAGTAAAGACAAACTATAAAGCTTCAGACATTGCAAGGTTTTTTATCAAGGAGATATTCATGCTACATGGGCTACCTAGAAGAATCATTAGTGATCATGATTCTCTTTTCACATCACATTTTTGGAGAGCTATCTTTGAAACCATTGGTACTCAACTCTATTTTAGTACAACTTACCATCCCCAAACTGATGGCCAAACAGAGCGAGTCAATCAAGTCATTGAGGATATGTTAAGGGCACACTGCTGTCATGAGCCAAAAGGTGGATTCAATACTTGCCTTTGGTTGATTTTGCCTACAATACTTCTTACCAACAAAGCATTCAGATGACCCCTTTTCAAGCATTGTATGGTCATGACTGTCGAAGTCCCCTAAACTTCTCAGATCCAACCTTGAGGGTTGAAGCTTCAAGGCAGATGTTGGAAGAGATGGATGACCAAATAAAGTCAATAAGACAGGACATCCAAACCGCCAAGGATAGATATAAGGCATACATGGATTTGAAGTGTCAAGATACAACCTTCAAGGAAGGAGACATGGTCTTCATTCACGTACACCCAAAGAAGAGTTCCCTATCCTTAGGAGATTGTAAAAAGCTAAGTCCAAGGTATTGTGGACCATACAAGATCCTCAAGTGCCTAGGACCTAATGCTTATAGACTGCAACTCCCAGAGAACCTAAAGGTTCATACTGTATTCCATATCAGCCTATTGAAGAAGTATGTACCTAATCCTAACCATGTACTTGATGACCAACAAGTTGTAATACCTAGTCAAGGATTCCTTGAACTACGGCCTAACAGGATCTTAGATGTTAGGGAGAGACAAATGAGATCCAGAACCTTGAGAGAATGCACTCTCAACCATCAATATCCCCAGTTTATCTCAAGATGAGGACATCTTGATTCCTCCAAGGGGGAGAGAATGTAATAATTCCAATTCCTAAAACCGCATTCTTTATAAGAACCTCCTGTTAGGAGGCCAAAAGGATAATTCATGGGGGATAATGGCAAATTTTTTTAATTATCCCTCTCTCCCCCAGTCAACTGTCGTGTTGGAGGAGAGGGGAATAGCAAGGGTGATTAAGCTCCTTGCTAGAGCTTGCAGAAGGGTGAAGGCCATGCGCATGGCCGCATGGGGGGAGGGAGATACCTCTCCCTCTCCCTATAAAAACCTTGTGAGATAGAGAGCTAAGAGGATGGGGCAGAGAGGAGGAGGTGGAAATAATCACGACGCTGCCATAGAGAAGGAGAGTGAGGGTCGCTATCGAGAAGGGACGTCATTGCGTGCAAACACCGTGAGGGAGGAGTTGCCACCTATGGACCAAGCGCCGCTGCCATCCATCAGTCCGCCGTGATACGCCACCGCTCGCTTAAATTGGCCGCCATCCTCAGTCTGGCCACATGCTGGGCTACATACCTTAGAAGCTTCTAAGGGGGGGTCCTTTAAGCCCCCTTTCATATTGCAAAGGTTCATTTTAACCTTGGGGTACCTTAGAACCCCCTTTCTATTGGCCCTCACAAGCACCTTTTTCCCCCCCCTTTTTCATTTCACCCAAGGCCCTTTTAAAAGGCTCATTTACCTCGGGAGCTAAGCCCTTCTTCCCCCCTTGGGTTCCCCACAAGGAATCTCTCCTTAAAGTCATTTAACCCCTTCACAAGCGGTTTTTTTTCACGTCCTTCCCCCCCCTTGCATTCTTACACAAAGGGAGTCTCACCCCGGGATTTTTACATCCATTCCCTTGCAAATTTCCACCTAACCCCCTTTCCGTGAAATTTCCATCCAAGTCTCCTTAGAGTTTGACTTATCCCGGGAATTAAACATTTTTTCCCCTTTTAGCATTTCACAAAGCCCATTTAAAACTACCTCCCTTTGACTTCCATGAGCCTTCCCAAATTGGTCCTTATAACCCTGGTCTCCTTTTAAAAGCCTTTCCTCTCAAATCCATTCCCTACTTCGTGGAGGCATCCTTTAAGGCCTTCTAAAGCCGGTTCCAGAAAACGGAGAAATTATTCAAGGAAGCCGAATCACAAAGGAAGTTTCGCGTGCGAAGGAGACAGCCAAGATCATAAATTTGCATCCAAGTCGAAAAGGCCGAATTTGCGATGGCTCCTAAGAGGGCACAAGGTGCAAACGCAGGAGGATCATCTCCTAACATCCATGTGGACATTTCACCACAAGTCTAGGTTTTCTTCCTGATTTTGTTTTACATCATAATATTTCAATTGTGCATGATTCATTTACAAAAATTAGGATGCATTTTTTTCGATTGAAATACCTTGGCTAAATTAAAGAAAACAATTGCGATCAAGGAATTGGTCATTTGTATTAAACTAATGAAATAGAAAAGCATAAGATATCTATGCATTTCTAGCAAGTGGTTTTTAAGCATTGCAAAATAATGAACTTAGATTAACTAAATGCCCATCTTTGCAAGTCAAAATAATGATAGTACACTTCGATTATTCATGGAAGGAATAAATTGCATGTCACATTATTGAACATCTTTTCTTCAAAATGATTCTTTAAAGAAGGTTGCTAGCAACCATAGGAAATTGCTAGGCATGGAAGTGGTTCTTAAATTTGCGTAAAGTAGATTATAATCTAGTCAATTGGCTTAAATCTCAATCAACTCATTCAAGTGTACGAATATCTCAGTTAGAAAAGAAGTAGGAAAAATGTTGCATGGTTCACATAAAACCCTAATGCTTAGTAGCATAAATCTTGAATGCATGTTATAGAAGGATCACTAGGAATTATGCCATAACTTAACTTACTCTTTGATCTTAGTCGAAAAAGTTAGGGATTGAAAAACTACTCATACATAGACAATACATCATGTGGTTATGTAAATGGTATTGTAAATATCTTCAAGAATAGACAAGTAAATTGGTTTAAACCTAAACACCTAAAAACTACGAGGGACTCGTTTAGGAAGGGTTAATTCAATGCAACATATCCCAAAGAGCTAACTAGGGTTTAGCACATTGAGGACATAACCTAATCGCTCTTATTGCCAAAGCTAAAACTCTTAAACCTAAAGACTTGCCCACATTCACGGAATGTAGGGACAATAGGACGTACTTGCAAGAGACGATCTAGGGTTTCTACCCTAAGGATCACTCGCTTAAAAGATGAAACTCGGTTTGAATTTGAAACCTTAAGACCAATAATATCAGCATAGTGCAATCAGGAATGGATTGTTATGAAGACACCCTAACCCGATTTCCTATCTAATCATGATTTCGTGATTAGAAGACGCCATTCGATGGGTAGAATAGTCCCATGGATTAGGTGCGACACTTGGCAACAAGTTGTAGAGTCGCATGATCTTGTGATTTGATCACAAGGGAATGGCCAAATCCTGGAAATGAGATTGGCAAATTCTTACGCAAGTTTATCTTGCAAGAGGATGAATAATCATCCTGATATAGTACTTTCTTGGGTAAAAGTGACCAAGGTACGGGGATTAGATATTTGCTTGGAAGCAAAGGACCAATCAGTAAATGGGAATAACATATGTATTGCTAATTGAACTTAAGGTATTGATTAAGTCAGGTTAATAGAGTACGACCCTAACCCAAGGATATAAGGTTAACAAACAAACCCTTGGGGATCTTGCCAAGTCGTAATTGATCCCGGATCGAGTGCTGGATGCATTCGGAAAGAAGGATTCGCTCCTTAGCAATTGGCCAAAATAATGACCACTGGAAATGATTGTGCTTGTAACAATTTAGAGAGCACTGTTTGCTTTGTTTGCTCAAAGAATTAAAGGATGAATGGATATCTAATGCTTCACATTGAAGACCTGAAAGGAGAGGTAGCTTTAGTTACCCTCGACTACCTGCCTGACCCTAACCAAGGGGGTTATTAACCATGATGGGAAGGTGGATCAAACCCGTCATGAGAGGTCTTCTCCGTTGAGTGCTACTTGGAGCAGGAGGATGCTTAGGTGCCAAAGGAGGCTTTGGCCATAAATCCCTTGCCTTTCGGGCCTTGCACAAGAGGCCAACATGACTCGGGATTTGATCTCAAGGCCCGCATATACTAGTCTACGGGCTGAATCTTGGATTAGTAATCCCTGTGGATTGTTGGATAGCCTTTGGCCGGGATTACGGATAAGCCTATGGGCTGGATGTTATAAATGTATTCCAAAGATAAATATGATAAGCTGTTGAAAAGAAACTTGTTTGACATTGCTTTTCTATGTCAAGTGTTATGATTACGTGAAGGAACTTGTGCCTAATGGACTAATTAAGGAAACTGTTTGATGCATGTCCAACTAAATGTGGTAGGTAGTTAGATAACTAAAACAACCTGAGGAAAGTGCGATGGATGTGGCCATGGGTCCTGCGGATGGGTGGTCTCGGTTGGCCGGGAAATTTTCTCAATCATGATGGACATCAAGAAGATCGTTCAAAGGACAGGAACAACAAGGGCGCTGACCTAGAATCTAAGTTTTAATAATCCCGATTTACGCTGTTTTAGGGGAATGGAATGGGACTATGCCTTATTGCAGAGAGGTTGAGCCTTGCATCCCTCTCATTTCCCATTCTCCTTGAACCAAGTGCAGCGTGAATCTGCTTCGGACCTGGCGTTTCTACGTAAAGTAGTTCGCCTGGGTTCGACGCTAGTTGCCATTTAGGAAATGACCATTAGGGAAAAATCCCGATTCAGGTCGGTCCTAAGTGGGAATGGCTAGAATACTTCCGCTACATGGCAGATGCGGAAAGTCCTAGATTGCAAACCCCGTGACATTCCATGGGAGTGCCGGGCGGAGCTTTCTAGACATCCTTTCCGATGGACTGGTAAGACGTGTCCTGAAGATTACAGGCGGACACGTTACAGTTAGAAATGATTGCAACAAGTCTTGCTGATTTACTGCATCAGCCCCATGGCAATCGATACAACTAGCATATACTTGTCGTATATATGCGCTAAACCCTCCTACAAAACAACATTACCATAAAGATTTATAAGATCTTCCAAAATGCATGGTTGTAACAATTGATCCTGTAACGTGTCCACTTGCTATCTTTAGGATACGTCTTAGCAATCCATCGGAAAGGATGTCTAGAAAGCTCCGCCCTGCACTCCCATGGAATGTTACGGGGTTTGCGATCTAGGACTTTCCACATCTGCCACGTAGCGGAAGCATTCCGGCCGTTCCTACTTAGGACCCACCTGAATTAGGGTTTTTCCTACTGGTCATTTCCTAACGGCAACTAACGTCGAACCCAAGCGAACTATTTTATGCAGAAATGCCAGGTTCGAAGCGGATTCACGCTGCACTTGGTTCAAGGAGAATGGGAAACGAGAGGGATACGAAACTCAACCTCTCTGCCCTAAGGCATAGCCCCAATCCGTTCCCCTAAAACAGCGTAAATCAGGATCAATTATAACTCTAGGTCAAAGATTTTGTTGTTCGTGTTCTTTGATGATATTTTGGTTGTCCATCGTGATTTAAGAAAAGTTCCTAGCCAACCGGGACCACCCATCCGTAGGACGGACCTATGACCACATCCACCGCACTTTCCTCAGGTTGTTTTAGTTATTTAATTACCTAACACATTTAGTTGGTCATGTATCAAAATCAGTTTCCTTAATTAGCCTGTTAGGCATTGGTTCCTTCACGTAATCATATCACTTGACATAGAAAAGCAATGTCAAACAAGTTCCTTTTTAACAGGTTATCATATTTAACTTTGAAATACATAAAGTCCAGCCCGTAGGCTTATCCACTATCCGCCCGAAGGCTATCTAGCAATCCACAGGGATTATCAATCCAAGATTCCGCCCGTAGACTAGTATGTGGGCCTAGAGATCCAATCCCATCACATTAGCCTCTTGTGCAGGGCCCGGAAGGCAAGGGATTTACAGCTAGAGCCCCCCTGGCACCCAAGTGTCCTCCTACTCCAAGTAGTGCTCAACGAAGAGACCTCTCGCGGTGGGTTCGGTCCACCTTCCCAGTGCGGTTAACAACCCCCTTGGTTAGGGTCAGGTAGGCAGTCGGGGGTAACTAAAGCTACCTCTCCCTTCAGGCCTTCAACTTGAAGTATTAGATATCCATTTAACCTTTAATTCATTGATCAAACAAAACAAAACAGTACTCTAAAATCTGTAACAAGCACAAACATTTCCATTTGTCGTTTATTGTTTGGCCAACTGCTAAGGAGTGAATCCTTCTTTTTGAATGCATCCAGCACTCAAACCGGGATGACTTCCGACTTGGCAAGATCCCCTATATCCTGGGTTAGGTCCGTACCCCATTAACCCGACTTGGTCAATACCTTAAGTTCATATGTTATTCCACTTTATTGGTTTGTCCTTTGCTCTAAGCAATTATCTTTACCCTAGAAAGATACTATATTAGGATGATTATTCATCCTCTTGCAAGTTAACTTGCATAAGAATCTGCCAACCTCATTATGAGAAATGGCCATTTCCTTGTGATCCAATCACAAGATCATACGACTTTGCACTTGTCGCACAAGTGTCACATCGAACTATGGGACTATTCTACCCATCAAATGAAGTCACGAAACAATCCGTTCCCGATTACATTAGACTGATATTGTCAGTTCTAGGGTTCCAAGTTCCATCTTCTTAGCGAAAGATTCTTAGGGGAAAATCCTAGATCACTTCTCAAATATATTCCACTATCCCTACATTCGGTGAATGGAGGCAAGTATTTAGGGTATAGGAGTTTCGGTTTTAGTAATACATGCGACTAGGGCACGTATTAAACCTGTGAATTCTTTGGAATTGAATTAAATCTTTCTAAAATGAGTACTCCGTGGGTTTAGGTGTTTAGGTTTATTCGAATTTGTTTAATCCTCGAAGATAATTACGCTATCATTTCCATAAACACATGACTCATTGTCTACGTGCACATTGATGTTCAACCCCAACTTATCGATTTAAGATCAAGCATAGGTTAGGTTATAACCTAATTCCAATTAATCATCCTATAACTTGTGAACAAGATTCATGCTAAACAAGCAACCTTTTACTAATAATTATGCAGTTGAAAAACAATAATTGATCAATTTACGCAACTTAGGAATCATTTCATGCCTTGCACTTTCCTATGGATTCTTAGCACCTCCCATGATGACTCATTACGAAGAAGATATGACCTAATAATGCGACATGATTTTATACTTCCATGCTTAAAGGGAGTGCATTATCTTAATTACGTTTTGTAAATATGGACAATAATCTAAGTTCAGTTCATTGAATGCACAAAAATTACTTGCTAGGAATGCATATCAATCTTCTACTCACTTTATTTTGTTCATTTTATTAGAAATACTAATGACTGAATTCCTCCGTCTTGCGAGTTAATTTTTTTAAAAGCATTAAGATGAAAAATGCTTCCTATTTCCAAAAATCATCTATGCCCAATTGAATTATAACGACATAAAATAAAATTTGAAAGAAAAACTTGGACTTGTGGTGAGATGTCCACGTGGATGCTAGGAGATGATCCTGGTACGGTTGCGCCTTGGGCTTTCTTAGGAGTCATCGCGAAAGCAGCCTTTCCGTCGTGGATGCAGCTTTGCGAATTCTCTTTTTGAAATACCACCATCCTTTATGAGTCTTCTGTTCTTTCCTTTCGTAGCAGCTCTTTGAAGGGATACTTGTGGAGGAGGGGAGAAACCACGGAAAGGGTTCAAAACCGGGAAGGGGGTGTTTCAAAATCTTTTGCGAATAAGGCCCACTAAAGCCATGGAAAAGGCTTAATGGCCTTTTAAAGACTCACAAGAATGGGGAATAAAAGGTGTAGAAACCCTTACGAGGGCTTTTATATGGGGAAAGAAGGTGTCACAAAAACCCTTAACACCCTCTTCTCTTTTACGTGTGGGGGGAAAAAAACAAGGTATGACAGGGCTAGAAAGGGTATTTTTGCATGGGGAAAAAAAAAGGCTAAGGGGTCCTTAGGGGGATTTGAGATACGGGGGAGAAAAAGGGCTTTTAAGGTAAAAGATTTTGGGGGGAGAAAGGGCCTAAGGAAGCCCTTAGGGAGGAAATTTTTAGGGGGGGAAAAGGGCCTAAGGGAGCCCTTAGGGAGATTTAAAAACACGGGGAGAAAAAGGACCTTTAAGGTCAAACCTTTTTTTGGGGGGGGAAGGGGGCTTATAGAGCCCCACCCTTAGAAGCTTTGGAAGCTTCTTGGAGGGGGGGGGCTGAGCTTTGACATGGTGGTAGTGATGTGATGACAGCAGGCTGAGTGGCAGCAGACGGATGACAGCGGCCTCCAGGCGACAATCCGTAGCACTTCCTCTGCACTCCTCCTCTCCCTCTCACGGCCAGACTCTTCACTCCCTTGTACTTGAGGCTGCGACGACCACCTCTCTCTTTCTTGCTCAGAGTCAAAGGCTTTTTTTTTAACAGCAGCAGGCAATGGTCTCTCCTCACCCTTCTAGCAGCCGTGATTTAAATAGGGGGAGGGGATAAGATCCTCGCTCCCCCACGCATCGATGGGCATGCACCATAGCCTAAGCAAGCTCCAGCAAGGAGCTTGCTTTCACACGCTATTCCCCTCTTCCTCCAGCTTGATAGTCGGCTGGAGGAGAGGGGAAATAATTTTAAAAATTTGCCTTAATGAAATTATCCTTGTGGCTATAAAGAGGGTTCACGCGTGCTAGCTCAAAATGTTACATTCTCTCCCCCTTGGAGGAATCGAGATGTCCTCATCTCGAGATAAGCTGGGGATATTGATGGTTGAGAGTGCCTTCATCTATCCAAGTGGAATCCTCTTCAGGATAATCTTTCCACTCGACGAGGCATTCTCTCAAGGTTCTGGATCTCAGTTGTCTCTCCCTAACATCTAAGATCCTATCAGGCCTTAGTTCAAGGACTCCTTGACTAGTCATTACAACTTGTTGGTCATCAAGTACATGGTTAGGATTAGGTACATACTTCTTCAATAGGCTGATATGGAATACATTATGAACCTTTAGGTTCTCAGGGAGTTGCAGTTTATAAGCTTTAGGTCCTATGCATTTGAGGATCTTGTATGGTCCACAATACGTTGGACTTAGCTTCTTGCAATCTCCTAAGGATAGGGAACTCTTCTTAGGGCGTACGCAAATGAAGACCATGTCTCCTTCTTTGAAGACTCTATCTTGACACTTCAAATCCACGTAGGACTTCTGTCTATCCTTGGCAGCTTTGATGTCCAGTCTTATTGACTTTATTTGGTCATCCATCTCTTCCAACATCTGCCTTGAATCTTCAACCCTCAAGGTTGGATCTGAGAAGTTTAGGGGACTACGACAGTCATGACCATACAATGCTTGGAAAGGGGTCATCTGAATGCTTTGTTGGTAAGAAGCATTGTAGGCAAATTCAACCAAAGGAAAGTATTGAATCCACCTTTTCGGCTCATGACAGTAGTATGCCCTAAGCATATCCTTGATGATTTGATTGACTCACTCTGTTTGGCCATCCGTTTGGGGATGGTAAGCTATGCTAAAGCAGAGTTGAGTTCCAATGGCTTCAAAGATGGCTCTCCAGAAGTGTGATGTGAAGAGAGAATCACGATCACGAACGATTCTCCTTGGTAGTCCATGTAGCTTGAATATCTCCTTGATGAACAATCTTGCAATGTCTGAGGCTTTATAGTTTGTCTTTAGTGGAATAAGATGTGTAACCTTAGTTAGCATGTCAACCACAACCATGATGGACTTGTATCCTCCCTGAACTTGGGGTAGGCCAATAAGAAAGTCCATACTGATGAATTCCCATTTCATTTGGGGAATGTCAAGCGATTGCAACTTCCCTGGCATTTTGACATATTCGGCTTTGATACGTTGACAAGACAAACACTCGGTGATATATTTGAGAGTGTCACCTTTAAGCCTCTCCCAATGGTAGCTCTTCCTAACTACATTGAGAGTCTTGGCATAGCCAGGATGTCCTGAGAAAGGGGAAACATGAGCTTCCCACAATATCTTCTTCTTCAGTGATGACTGGCTTGCCAGTATCCATAGTCTCGTTCTATAGTAGACAAGTCCATTATGGATAGAGAATTCATGATGCTTAGCCTGGAGCTTTTGATCCTGATCCCTGATAGAGATTTCCCTTAGCATCTTTTGATAGGCTGGATCATGGCATGCATCCTCTCTAGCTAACTCAAGTATTGGATTGTTTGGCATATATACCTTTGTAGCTAGAGATCTAGCTGTTGATGGATTTTGCAAGATTAGAGAATTAAGGAATGCCTTGCGACTGAGTGCATCGGTAACTACATTCTCTTTCCTAGGTCGGTACTTGATTTCAAAGTCGTACTCTTCTAGCACTTCAATCCACTGACATTGCCTCATGTTGAGCTCGTTTTGGGTAAAGATCCCCTTGAGACTCTTATGATCACTCACTAGGGTAAACTTGTTACCCAACAGGTAGTGTCTCCAAAGCTCTCGAGCATGGATAATAGCTAGCAATTCTAGATCATGCGTAGCATAATTCTTCTCATGACTCTTCAATTTCCTTGAAGAGTAGGCTACAGGATGGCTTTTCTGCATGAGCACACATCCTAAGGCAAGTGTGCTAGCATCAGTTACTACCTCAAACTCCTTATTGAGGTCTGGAAGCTTTAGGATAGGTACTGATACCAAACTTTGCTTCAATCTATCAAAGCTGGTTTGTTCCGGAGCTGTCCATACAATGGATGTTTGCTTCTTCAGTAAGTCCATCAGAGGTGCTGCAATCAAAGCATAGTTTTTGATGAAGACGCTATATCATCTTGTCAATCCAAGAAAGGTGTGTATTTCTTTGACAGATGTTGGTATTGGCCATTCTAGCACATCTTTGACCTTGGCTGGGCCCATTGAGATTCCTTCTGCTGATACTATGAATCCCAGATATTCAATCTGGCGTTTGAAGAATGCACACTTATTCATCTTAGCATACAGCTTATGTGACCTCATTGTCTCAAGGACAATCCGAAGTTGGGATTCATGATCTTCCTCCTGTTTGGAATAGACTAAAGTGTCATAGAAGAAGACAAGCATGAAGTCATCAAGATATGGCCTAAAAATATCTTGCATTAACCTGTTGAAGGTGGCCGGTGCATTCGTAAGCCCGAAGGACATAACTAGGAACTCAAAGTGCCCATATCTTGTGTTGAAGGCCGTCTTTGGGATATCTTCTTCCTTGATCCTTATCTGATAGTAACCTGACTTGAGATCAATCTTGGAGAAGATCTTCACACCCTGAAGATGATCAAGAAGCTCATCTATTCTAGGAATAGGGTACTTGTTCTTGACCGTTGATTGATTCAATCCTTTATAATCAATACATAGTTGAAGTGTTCCATCTTTCTTTTTCTGGAACAGTACTGGAGCTCCCCACGGTGAACTGCTAGGATGGATGTAGCCCTGATCTAGCAGTTGCTTGAGTTGTTCCTTCAACTCAATTTCTTCTGGTATGGACATTCTATAAGGTCTCTTTGCAATTGGCGCAGCTCCTGGTACTAACTTAATCTCATGATCCACTGCTCTTTTAGGTGGGAGTTTTGTCAACTCTTTAGGAAATACATCGGCGTATTCCTTTAGCCAAGTAGGTCCTTCACTAGACTCTTGCTTCTGATCTAACTTGTTGAGCTTAATCAAGTAGACACATAATCCTTTTCTGACTCCTTTTATGATTCGAGATGCTTTGGCGAATTGAATTTTTGGCTTCCCTGCTTCTCCTTGAGTTGTGACCAATTCCCCTTCAAAGTTTTGAAAGGAAATTTGGCCCTTCCCACAATGAATGTGGGCATCATTAGGCTTAAGCCAATCCATTCCGAGTAGACACTCATGGATACCTAAATTCATGACTCTAAATTTGACCGAAGTCATTTTTCCTCCCAGAAAGAATTCCACCATAGCAGTTTTCCTGGTATAAGTAACCTCACGACCATTTGCCAATTCCTCAAGCAAGGTATGTGCTTCTACTGTGGCTATTCCTAATCTTTTTGCATAAGCTGGTGAAATAAAGGAATGTGTACTGCCACAATCAATCAACATTTTGAAACCTTTACCTTGATAGTCTGACGGTGTCTAAATCACCGAGAACTGGCGATTCGGGCCTTTCTTGTGTAGAGCAGCATGGACTGTCGCCCTTTCAAACTCTGCTTCCATGGTCGGATCTTCTTCTTCTTCACACATTTGCCTATTGGCAATGCAGGCGGTTCTTCCTCTGCCTCGAGTAGCGGCTCCTTGACCATGGCCCGTTCCTTGGAAAGGTGCTTGGAGATGTCCTCCTCCAAGTTTGGGACATTGCCTCTTGAAATGACCCAGTTCGTTGCAGTGGAAACAACGGAGGTTTCGGCCATTGCTTTGAGTAGGAACAAAGTTGTTGACGTTATTAGTTCTTGCTTTCTTTCTTTGTCCCTGATTCTGACCTTGAACTCTCTTCATCTGAGGCCTGAATGCTCCTCTGTTCGGGTCATTATAAGACCAAGCTTTGTTGCCCCTTGGTCTAGCCTGCACCTCCTGAATTATAAGGGCAGCTCGAGTGAGTGCGTCCTGAAGATTTGATGGACGCATGGATTTGAGACGGGTATTTACTGGTGGATTTAAACCAGCACAAAATTTGGACACCTGCTGTGCCATGTCCATCTGTGGCACATACTTAAGAAGTGAGACAAATTTAGAATAGTATGCATCAAGGGCGAGTCCCAGCTATTTTAGCTCGTAGAACTCATTCATTTTCTACGTGCGATATGCAGGTGGTAAATATCTTCCTGGCACGGCTTTCTTCAGCTTCTCCCAGGTAACGGATCCTTATGCGCTCCCTTGATCCCTGCACCATTGCTTCCACCAAAGCCTGGCTTTGCTGGTGAGCTTTAGCTTGGCGAGCATAGCCTGATTGGCGGGTGCAGTACCGAGTGCTTCGAAGTAATCCTCCATGGATTCAATCCAAATTTTAGCATCTGCTTGGACGGACCTGCCTCTCCTGTCAAATTCGGGCGGCTTAATCTGCTTGAGAAGAAACTTCTTCTCCTGGATTACAGCAGTACTTGCTGTAGGAGGCGAGCTAGGAACCTGTACCTGGGGTTGTGCCTGGATAAAGGTTTCTTAACGTTATTACACGATAATCATTATTGATTTTTATTTCATCTCCAATTCCGCTATCAACCAAGCAATCTAACCACTTAACTTTTTATCAATTCTCATGCACAATCAGACATTGATAAAAAGAAGTCTTATTTGTATTTATATGGGCATAGCCCTTTCGGAATACAACATTTCTTACGATGATAAGCTAACTCTTACATTTAGTTTGGGGAGAATAATGTTGTATTACATTTATCTACAGGAACTGTATAATAGTATGGTTTCAGGTCATGGATCTTCAGGAATCGGTAAGTCATTGGAAGTCCAAGGTATCCTTTCCTTTGGAACCCATTCTTCTCATGGCACCCCAACACTTTAATCCTGTCGGCGGGGATTACACGAGTTACTTCCTCATATACATATGAGTTTAGATCCACCCTCCGACCTCGAATACGTAACGTTGAATTTACGTGAGACGTGAGCTTCCACAAAAATGAACAGCTTCATGACTTTCATGTCTTCCAACCACTTGATCCTCTTTAGGTTGGTCTGTAGGTAAGCAAACCGGTGGGCGGCTATATAGTAGATTCCTGAGGCACCCGTCCATCTTCATTCCATGTACAAAGGTGATGGATTATAGATTCGCTCTAGGATGTTCATCATCTCAACCCTTTGTCGATAATTAGGGGAATGCATCGCAGTCATAAACATGACTCGGAATACTAAGAACTTGTTCCATGCTTCGTAATTCTACAAGACAGCATCGAAAGTAAGGAAATGTTTGGAACAGCAGCATTTGCTTTACTTCATCTTATTAAGATTTTACAAAAACAAATCCTTCGTTGGTTCTCTCTGATACCAACTGTAATGTGTCCACTTGCTATCTTCAGGACAGGTCTTAGCAGTCCATCGGAAAGGATATCTAGAAATCTCTGCCTGGCACTCCCATGGAATGTTACAGGGTTTGCGATCTAGGACTTTCCACGTCTGCCACATAGCGGAAGCTTCCTGGCCATTCCCATTTAGGACTGACCTGAATTAGGGTTTTCCCTATTGGTCATTTCCTAACGGCAACTAACATCGAACCCAAGCGAACTACTTTATGTAGAAATGCCATGTTCGAAGCTGATTCACGCTGCACTTGGTTCAAGGAGAATGGGAAACGAGAGGGGTGCAAAGATCAACCTCTCTGCCCTAAGGCATAGTCCCATTCCGTTACCCTAAAACAACATAAATTGGGATCAATTATAACTCTAGGTCAACGCTTTTGTTGTTCGTGTTCTTTGACGATCTTCTGGGTATCCATCGTGATTTGAGAAAAGTTCCCGGCCAACCGGGACCACCCATCCATAGGACGGACCTATGGCCACATCCACCACACTTTCCTCAGGTTGTTTTAGTTATTTAATTACCTAACACATTTAGTTGGTCATGTATCAATCAGCTTCCTTAATTAGCCTGTTAGGCAATGGTTCCTTCACGTAATCATATCACTTGACATAGAAAAGCAATGTCAAACAAGTTCCTTTTTAACAGGTTATTATATTTAACTTTGAAATACATAAAGTCCAGCCTGTAGGCTTATCCACAATCCACCTGAAGGCTATCCAGCAATCCACAGGGATTACCAATCCAAGATTCCACCCGTAGACTAGTATGCGGGTCTCGAGATCCAATCCCGAGTCACGTTAGCTTCTTGTGCAGGTCCCAGAAGGCGAGGGATTTACGGCCAGAGCCCCCCCTGGCACCCAAGCGTCCTCCTACTCCAAGTAGTGCTCAACGGGGAGACCTCTCGTGGTGGGTTCAGTCCACCTTCCCGGTGCGGTTAACAACCCCCTTGGTTAGGGTCAGGCAGGCAGTCGGGGGTAACTAAAGCTGCCTCTCCCTTTAGGCCTTCAACTTGAAGTATTAGATATCCATTTAACCTTTAATTCATTGATCAAACAAAACAAAACAGTGCTCTGAAATCTATAATAAGCACAAACATTTCCATTGGTCGTTTATTGTTTGGCCAACTACTAAGGAGTGAATCCTTCTTTTCGAATGCATCTAGCACTCGAATCGGGATGACTTGCAACTTAGCAAGATCCCCTATATCCTGGGTTAGGGCTGTACCCCATTAACCTGACTTGGTCAATACCTTAAGTTCATATGTTATTCCACTTTATTGGTTTGTCCTTTGCTCTAAGCAATTATCTTTACCCCAGAAAGATACTATATTAGGACGATTATTCATCCTCTTGCAAGATAACTTGCGTAAGAATCTGCCAACCTCATTCCAAGAAATGGCCATTCCCTTGTGATCCAATCACAAGATCATACGACTCTTCACTTGTTGCACAAGTGTCGCATCGAACTATGGGACTATTCTACCCATCAAATGAAGTCACGAAACAATTCGTTCCCGATTACATTAGACTGACATTGTCAGTTCTAGGGTTCCAAGCTCCATCTTCTTAGCGAAAGATTCTTAGGGACAAACCCTAGATCACTTCACAAATATATTCCACTATCCCTACATTCGATGAATGGGGGCAAGTATTTAGGGTATAGGAGTTTCGGTTTTAGCAATACGTGCGACTAGGACACGTATTAAATCTGTGAATTCTTTGGAATTGAATTAAATATTTCTAAAATGAGTACTCCGTGGGCTTAGGTGTTTAGGTTTATGCGAATTTGTTTAATTTTCAAAGATAATTACGCTATCATTTCCATAAACACATGACTCATTGTCTACGCGTACATTGATTTTCAACCCTAACTTATCGATTTAAGATCAAGCATAGGTTAGGTTATAACCTAATTCCAATTAATCATCCTATAACTTGCGAACAAGATTCATGCTAAACAAGCAACCTTTTACTAATAATTATGTAGTTGAAAAACAATAATTGATCAATTTACGCAACTTAGGAATCATTTCATGCCTTGCACTTTCCTATGGTTTCTTAGCACTTCCCATGATGACTCACTGTGAAGAATATATGACCTAATAATGCGACATGATTTTATACTTCCATGCTTAAACGAAGTGCATTATCTTAATTCCGTTTTGTAAATATGGACAATAATCTAAGTTCAGTTCATTGAATGCACAAAAACTACTTGCTAGGAACGCATATCAATCTTCTGCTCACTTTATTTTGTTCATTTTATTAGAAATACTAATGACTGAATTCCTCCATCGCGAGTTAATTTTTTTTAAAGCATTAAGAAAAAAAATGCATCCTATTTCCAAAAATCATCTATGCCCAATTGAATTATAACGACGTAAAATGAAATTTGGAAGAAAAACCTGGACTTGTGGTGAGATGTCCACGTGGATGCTAGGAGACGATCCTCCTGTGGTTGCGCCTTGGGCTTTCTTAGGAGGCATTGCGAAAGCAGCCTTTCCATCGTGGATGCAGCTTTGCGAATTCCCTTTTTGAAATACCACCGTCCTTTATGAGTCTTCTGCTCTTTCCTTTCGTAGCAGCTCTTTGAAGGGATACTTGTGGAGGAGGGGAGAAACCACGGAAAGGGTTCAAAACTGGGAAGGGGGTGTTTCAAAATCTTTTGCGAATAAGGCCCATTAAAGCCATGGAAAAGGGTTAATGGCCTTTTAAAGACTCACATGAATGGGGAATAAAAGGTTTAGAAACCCTTATGAGGGCTTTTATATGGGGAAAGAAGGTGTCACAAAAACCCTTAACACCCTCTTCTCTTTTACCTGTGGGGGGAAAAAAACAAGGTATGACAGGGCTAAAAAGGGTATTTTTGCATGGGGAAAAAAAAAAGGGCTAAGGGGCCCTTAGGGGGATTTGAGATACAGGGGAGAAAAAGGGCTTTTAAGGTAAAAACTTTTGGAGGGAAAAAGGGCCTAAGGAAGCCCTTAGGGAGGAAATTTTCAGGGGGGGAAAAGGGCCTAAGGGAGCCCTTAGGGAGATTTAAAAACACGGGGAGAAAAATGACCTTTAAGGTCAAACCTTTTTGAGGGGGAAAGGGGGCTTATAGAGCCCCACCCTTAGAAGCTTTGGAAGCTTCTAGAAGCACGTGGGGGGGAGGGGGGGCTTAGCTATGAAATGGTGGTGGTGACGTGATGACGACAGGCTGAGTGGCGGCAGACGGACGACAGCGGCCTCCAGGCGACAATTCGCAGTGCTTCCTCTCCACTCCTCCTCTCCCTCTCACGGCTAGACTCTTCACTCCCTTGTACTTGAGGCAGCGATGACCACCTCTCTCTTTCTCCTCAGAGTCATGCTTTTTTTTTCACAGCAGCAGCAGGTGGCAGTCTCTCCTCACCCTCCTAGCAGCCGTGATTTAAATAGGGGGACGGGATAAGATCATCCCTCCCCCATGCGTCGATGGGCATGAACCATAGCCTAAGCAAGCTCCAGCAAGGAGCTTGCTTTCACATGCTATTCCCCTCTTCCTCCAGCTTGACAGTCGGCTGGAGGAGAGGGGAAGTAATTAAAAAAATTTGCCTTAATGAAATTATCCTTGTGGCTATAAAGAGGGTTCACACGTGCTAACTCAGAATGTTACAGATCCATATGAGATGGCAAATGTTTAACAAGTACTTGTTCTATATGGATGACATCTATCACTTTAGCTACCATCATGGTTGCATAAAAATGCATAAGTGCATATGCCAACATGTCAATCATGTCAAGCATGTGAGCATCTGACTTTCTGAGTTCCAATGCTCTTATTATGCTCATAATATTGCTACTAAATTCCACTTACCTCCTATAAAACACTTCAGAGTCAATATTGCCTTGTGGTACATGATAGGGATCAAAATCATGTGAGAAATTCCCTTGCTAAAGCATCTCTTGCATCATAATCCACGGATGTTGATGAAGTTCTATTGCCATTTTTTCTATACAAACATGTTGAAATTATAGCTGCTTTAAAGTTCACGCTCTGAAAAGCAAGTATGCAACCAATCGAGTAGTGGTTAACTTGTCATAAAAACAATAGATCAACTACCAATAGTTGCACTCAATCCTTTCTCAATCCCTTAAGCTTGTTGGAAAAGTTAGACGACTTGTTTAAGAATTTGATAAATAGCCCTTGAGGCATGTTGCTATCGAAGATGTAAAGATGAACATCAATTTAGACAAGGTAATTGCTTATGATGCCATTATCCAACTTGGAAACTGTTGCTGCCCTACTTCCCATTAGCAAGAACCATAGCAAGAGTTGTAAACTACAATAGAAGATTTTCCTTGTTATCATGAATAGCTGTTGAAATGTAAAGTCATGGAGCTGCATATCAGACGTGTTGTTGCACCCTTTTCCAATGATGCAGTTTTTCAATTTTGCTTGGTAGTAACTTGTTCCTTCATCATTAAGACTACCACTGGCAAAGCCCTATTAGGTCACATTGAAGAACACAGTGTGAGCTTCCTTGTGAATTACATCAACAATGATTTTTGTATATGTCACCTGTATTCCAGCAATGATTTCAGTATATGCCACCCTATAGACAAGTCCTTGATACCATGATCAGGCCTAACAGAAGCAAAGAAATTTTTTTTCTTTGGAAGAGGTTATGCTACCATTATGAATGCCAATGTATTTTAGCATACGTTCAAAGTATTTTCAAGGACCTCAGGGTATGCCTTTCCAATCCTCAAAGACTTTGTCAAAACCAGCATCATCAAGTTGTTGGCAAGGATACTGATATTATGCCAAGTCATGATCTCACAGAGAATCTTGCAAACAAAAGCTATGGAGACATGTAGAGATGAAGTAGTTGGGCAAGCACTACCTAGAGTTCCTATTGGGAAGCTATATCTACAGTTGTGGCTGCTACTAAGGCTGGAAAGAGTCCTACAACCTTATAGATCCATCCTATGCTTTGTAAGCTCGGTCAACTTCATCGCAATAGAGCAAGTCTTGGATGTGCTTTGGAGTGTATGTAAACATAGGAGGAACCACCACTCAGATCATACTTTGGGGTAAACAAGCCTTTTGCAGAAGTGAGAGTTGCAACATTGTCAGCCTGGTCATTCCTTTTTAACTACTATTCCTTCAATCGAATAGTAATCTATCACATGCTAGAGTGCCTCTCAATCTTGTCATCAAATCTAGGAAAGTAGCCTCCATATACAGAGTATTTTGTAGTTATTCTAAGAATGCTAGCAATGACATTCTTTGCAACAAGCTATCTCAGTGTGAGATAAGGCCCTTAACTAGCAATTCAATTGTTGCCTCTCAACCTTAACTTGTGATAGGTCTATTTCAACATATGTAGCATCTATAACTCAAAGTATTAGGCCTTCAACTACCCTTTAATTTGCACATCTTAGTGAGGAACAATTGAAAGAAGAAGAACAAATTGCCTTATTAATATTTCAAATGCAACCATCTCTTGACAACTCTTTTGTAACAAATTAGAGAGAAAGATGGACAAAGACTAGGCAAGAAGGGTAGCAGTCATGCTCCCTCTTCAATGCATTATGTTCCACATAGTCAACTATAAGTATAACACACCACACATACGAAGATCAAGTGACCTAGATGCAACTATGGTTAAGTCAATATGACTCAACCTTATTCAACTAAGGTAAACAACTGAACAAAGGACTATGAGCTTGACTCTCAACTCTCCCCCTGAAGCTCAAGTGTGATACTTCACTCCAAGTAGCTCTCTGAAATGCACAAACTTGTCTTTATCCAATGACTTGGTAAAGATATGTGCAACTTGGTCTTCTGTGCTCACATGGCCCAAATCAATGTCACCTGCAATCACTTTTTATTTGATAAAGTGATGGTGTGCCTCAATGTGCTTAGTCCTAGCATGATAGATAGGATTATTGAACATGAGTACACTACTCATGTTGTCACAATAGAGTGTGATAGGCCTAACTTCCTGCATGCCCAAATCATCAATAAGCTTCATGAGCCATGCTGCCTCACATGCAGCTAGTGCAACACCTCTATACTCTGCCTCAATACTACCAGAGTGCAACTATAGGTTGCTTCTTATTACTCTAGCTAACCATACTACTACCAAGGGAAAAATGTATAGAATAGACCATAATGTGATGTAGCCTTCACATATCTCAAGATCCTCCTCACTGCATCCAAGTGAGGCTTCATAGCCTTCTGCATGAATTGGCTAATCAGTTCAACTAAATAGCTAAGTTCTAGTCTAGTAATGGTAAGCTAAATCAGGCTACCCACCATTTGTCTATACATAGTGACATTCTCAATCTCATGTCCAACATCTGCAAGTAGCTTAACATTTTGCTCCAATGGAGTGTTCAAAGACTTGCAATCCAACATACCATACTTGGTTAACATATCTTGTGCATACTGCTTTTGTAACAACCAAGTACCATGAGGTGTAGAGACAATCTCAATCCCAAGGAAATACTTCAGTTCATCACCCAAATCTTTGACCTAAAATTTAGCATGTAACATTTCCTTGATCTCTCAAATTCCCATGACATCATCACCTGTAATGATAAAATCATCCACATAGATGACTAATATCACATAGCCAGTCCTTGTCTTCTTTGTGAATAGGCTATGATCAGCCTTTGTGAAACCAAGTTTTTGTAATCATACACTTATCTTAGCATTCCACACTTTAGGTGCTTGGCTTCAACCCATACAATGCTTTCTTCAATCTACACACACATGTAGGAAAATTTGGATGTACATAGCCCTCGAGTTGATCCATGTATACTTTCTCAACCAAATCACCATTGAGAAAATAATTCTTCACATCCATCTGATACATACTCCATCCTCTAGATGTTGCCAATGCAATCACTCTTCTCACGGTTGCCATTTTAGCAATGGGACTGAATCTCTCCTGATAATCAAGACCATATTGTTGTGCATACCCTTTTGCCACAAGTCTTGCCTTGTATATTTCCAATGTGCCATGTGATTTGCACTTCACCTTGTATACCCATTTGCAACCAATAGGCATTTTTCCTTCAGGCACATCAACCAAATCCCAAGTGTCATTTTCAATCAATGGTGAATATTCCTCATCCATTGCCTTACACCAATCATCATCCAAAATAGCTTTAGAAAACTTTGTGGGTTCCTTGAAGCTTGTGACTTTTTCCATATATGCATAGTGCCTCACTGTATAGCCACTATATGTAAGCTTATCCACAAGCTTCCTGACTCTTTCTGATCTCCTCAACTGAGGTGCATCATGAGACTCTCCTCTCTCATGAGGTGGTACGTATCTATGTCTTAGACGAAGAGTCACAACTAATGGAATACCAAACTCACTATCCAAGCTGTCAATGCCAAGTGAATCATAACCACAAGTGAGTGGCCCTGTAACATCAACAAGTTTGCCATTTCTCCCCCTCATTGACATACTTGTGTCAGTGGACAAATATGCTAAAGTCCTCAATCTACCTGTCCAAGGACTAACGGATGTGGTAGCATCTTTAGAAGGCCTATAAATTTATACACTCTTATTTGTACCTGCATGTACATAAGTTTCCTAACAAACATCAACATCATTCATCAAGATGGTATTCTTCTCATGCCATGATTTCAGCTCATCAAATACTACATCTCTGGAGACCAATGTCTCATGAGTAGAAGGATTGTAGCATTTGTTAGCCTTCCTATCTTGTGTATACCCAATAAAGATGCCATTTTCTGCCTTTGGATCAAGCTTCTTCCTCTTCTCATCTAGAACATGTACATATGTCAAACATCCAAAGACCTTAAGATGACTAATGTCAAGCTTTATCCCATAAAGCCTCTCATGAGAAGTCACCTCATGTATCCATGCTGTTGGTGTACGATTCATGACATACACAACATTCATTATATCCTCTACCCAATATGCATTTGGTAGGCTCTTCTCATTCAACATCGCTCTAGTTGATTCCATGATCACCTTATTTTTCCTTTCTACCACACCATTTTTTTGTGGTGTGTACCTGCATGTCAATTGTCTCTTCATCCCATGGGTTGCCAAGAAGTGATCAAAGTCTTTAGAGACATATTCTCCACCACTATCAGATCTCAAGCATGAGTTGTAGCAAGCCAATTCTTTCTCCACATTTCTCTTGAAGTCTTGAAAAACATCCATGACATCACTCTTGTGCTTCAGTACATACAACCATGTGTACCCACTATAGTCATATATGAATGACACATAGTAACGTGATCCCCTAAGAGATACATTATGTGAGGCTCCCCATACATCAGAATGTACAAGCTGTAATGGTCTAGTAATAGTGCTTACATGCCTCCCCAAATTGACATGACTGACATACATGTCCCAATTCCACATGCTTGAACTTAGGGAGTCCAATTAAAACTTGCTTATGCTACATATTCTTCAACTTTTCAACATTTACATGACCAATCCTTTAATGCCATATCTCAATGTCCCTTATTGCAGCATTGTCATGTGAGTATAAAGTAGCATTTAGTGCTAGAAATTTTGTATCCAATGTAAACATCTTGCCATTTATTTTTCCTTTAGCGATGACTTTGCATCCTTGACCATACTCTTCAGTGTAGCATCCATCTCTATGGAATCTAACTTGTAGATTTTGTTCAACCATTTGTCCTACAAAAAGCAAGTTTTTGGTTATGGAGGGTACACGTAACACAACATAGAGACTCTTTTTCTTATCACCATGTGAACATTTACATGACCAATCCTTTTATGCCATATCTCAATTTTCCTTATTGCACCATTATCATGTGAGTAAAAAGTAGCATTCAATGCTAGAATTTTTGTATACAATGTAAACATCCTGCCATTTCTTTTGCCTTTAGCAATGAGTTTGCATCCTTGACCATACTCTTCAGCATCCATCTCTATTGAATCTAACTTGTAGATTCTGTTCAGTCATTTGTCTTACAAAAAGCAAGTTTTTGTTATGGAGGGTACATGTAACACATCATAGAGACTCTTTTTCTTGTCACCATGCATCATCAAAGGAATAGTACCTATATGCTTAATTTCATGCTGCGTATCATCCCCTGTGCAGAAATATCCATGAGCACCTTCTACCAATGTGTCAAACCACTCTCCATGAGGAGTCGTGTGGTTAGATGCCCTTGAGTCTATATATCATACATCATCAGCTTTGCCTTGTGTAGGCAACCCTTTCTTCACATGTTGCATAGCAAACAACCTGTCGTCTTCCTACATACCACTTGAAGCAGTATAATTACCATGTTTCCTTCCTCTTGCTCTCTGATCATTCTACTTCTTGTAGCAATATTTAGCTATATGCCCATATTTTACACAATAGTGACAATCCTTAGTTGTATTTGATCGCTATCCATGACTCATTTGAGGTTGTTGCCAACTTTCTCTTTCTCCAGATAAGTAATCCCCTCTTCCATGAGCATTTGAGGCACCTCTATTTGCTTGAGTCTGCCTATTTAGCCATCCACTACCTTGCTATCTACGGGTTGCATATGCATTTCTAGCACCTCTTCCTCTAAATTTTGATCTTCCTCTTCCACCTCTACCCCTTTGATTTGAGTAGAAGACATTGTCTATGCTCTTTTTAGACCCACTAGAGCTTGTATTAAGTCCAAGTTTCACTTCTTCATGCAATAGAAGTGCCACAAGTTCATCAAAGTCACGTTGCTCCTGATGTATTGATATGGAAGTGTCAAACTGCTTATACTCCTGTCCAAGTCCATGGAGGATAGTGGCCACCAAATCATCATCCTCAACTTCAACTCCAACTGAGCCTAGTTGTTTTGCAATGTTTCTAATCTCACTCACATAGTCTTCAATAGACCTTCCATTCCTGGATATGTGGCTGAATTTTTGCTTGAATTGTGTCTTTCTTGCATGAGTGACATGCCCATAATTATTCATCAATAAGTCAAAAGCAGTTTTTGGTGAAGTACAATTTGCAAGTTGCCTAGCTTTTTTGTCTAACACACATAAGGACAGCCAATGCAAGACCTGGCCAGCCTTTTCCAACCATGTCCTATGTACCTTTAATTGATCCGATGTTGGAGGTCTATTCTCAGGTAGCTTGGGCTCATCTTCAAGACATGTGACTAGGTCCCAATACCCTCTTCCAATTAAGAAATTCGACACCGTGAACTTCCATAAAACAAAGTTCTTGTAGTCCTGCGTCTCACCTACTATGTGGGTGATAGTATCCTTCTCTCCTATGTTTGCCATTCCAATGTCTTCGGCTTTACAAAACAAGTTTTGATGTAGAGAGTCAATTTCCCAAAATTCCAAGAGGCAATGCACTTCAATGACTGTAGTGCAACTAGTTTTTATTGAAAATTTGTAGCAATAAACACTATTGCATTCTCAGCCACTACATGTCTTTTGTTCCCTTCAATCGCAATTACAATGCCTCCAATAACTTGCATTCCAATCTGATGTGATGACTGCAAGTCTTGGCAAAGAAGCTACTACCTCTCTTTTTGTAGCTTGCAAGGAGAACGTTGTCTATGCATCATTCTTGTATTTGCTACCTATAAATAGGGTGCCTATTTATAGATAGACAAGGGGCTACTCTTGATCAAGAGACCAAAGTACCTTCGAGAGATGCTATGCTATTCACCACTCCAATGTTATTCCAACTTTGCTTAATAATGAATATGGGGCCAAGAAGAGGATAACTAATAGATGAATCATTGCAGAGAGGATGAAGAAGACAAAGTTCTTGTCGCCCTCTTAAAACAAGCTTGTGTCTTGTTGTCCACGACAGGTCGTCAGTGAGTAAACCCAATGTTCACATTAAAATCCCAGCAACTGCATAATGTGTTCCTTCTATCAAACTAGTTATTTCATTGGGTATCAATGTTGATTTCACTCTTATATTCTCCTTGCCAAGGTACAAGGCTGTTATGGATGCCTACATAGAAGGTTTGGAAGCAGTGGCAACAACAAATCTGGATCACCGGTCGAAAATAGTCAGTATAGTCTCATTCTTCGTTAGCAGGGTTGATTCTCTGGTTGACAGAAGATTAGAGGAGATTGGAACCCCAGAAGCACTCTCTTTACGTGGGAAGGCAGCCATAGTCCAAGCTGCATTGGCGTACACTTTTTACCAAGAAACAATTCTCTAGGTTTCGCTGGGAATCTTCAAAAATTCGTGGAGCTATGAAACAAGAACGTGATCCTACCATTGCATGCAGCACATTAAGGTTTCTCCTTTCGTTCATACTCCTGCCTAAACTTCCACTTCTCAGCCTCAACAATTTGCAATTTCTGATCAATGTTGATTAGCTACTATAGAGTCTTCCAGCACCATAAAGAAGATCCTCAATAGCAACAAAAGACATTCCCTGATCGGCGCCCGATCACCATCGCTTGATTTGTTTATGATGAGCTCGATTGCAAGACTGATCGGACCAGTTTGGACTACTGGAGGAGGTGACATAATATGTTTAAAAAACACAGTAGAATGCCGCATTATTGCAGATACCAGTGTGATGAGCTCGTGACATTGTATAAAAAACGGACAAAGGCCAGAAGGGTAGCAGCCATGCTCCCTCTTCAATGCATTATGTTCCACATAGTCAATTGTAAGTACAACACACCACACATAAAAAGATCAAGTAACCTAGAAGCAACTATGGTTAAGTCAATATGACTCAACCTTATTCAATTAAGGTAGAAAATTGAACCAAGGACTATGAGCTTGACTCTCAACATCTCTCACAAACAAGAGAATGCCACTATCCCCTTCTTGATTGAAATTCTGAACTCTCTCACAGGCAGGAGGATGGATCCTGGAAATGGTTATTATCTCATTTTACAGACTACTATGGTGTGTCACATGCTTACACTAAGCTTAGGTATCTCTCATGCATAATGGAAGTCACAACACCTATTGAAGATTGTTTCATACTTATCCACTATATACTGTACCCTATGGCTAGCACTCGACATCAAATTGCACTAAATTGCCAAGAAAAAAGGATGTTGTGTGATGTACAAGATCATGTAGAATAGTTGTTGGCCTTGACATTTGAAAACTACAAGTCTCTAGATAAAGCCTCACACAAATCAACCTATATGTGGCCCAAGGAAATCTGCATGTATGTGATCCAACCAAGGCTACTAGAGAGGAAGGAATCAATAGCTACTCTGCACCAAGTATGGATGCTTACTCATGACAAGGAAATCTACCTATATGTATGTCTATACCATCAAATTTAGAGAATTTGAGAGGAACTTCATAACAAGATCACAAGATATTAGAAAGTTGTCAATATAGCAAACAATATGACTGTTTCAAATGAAGAGGATGAGCAGGCTATTTTCACCATGACAAATACACAGCATTTTCAACAACTGATTGTAACAAGTACATGTTCTCTATTTGTTTGGACAACCCTCTGCATTCTATGAGACAAGTCATGATTACTCTACAAAGACATCGAATAAAATTCTCCTCGATGAGAACCTTGAACCACATCTTGCCGACTTTGAGCTTGTCAAGCACTTTAGAAAATTGAGTACTCTCATAAATCAACGGTCCTTGCAAATCTGAATCCATAGTCCTTGCAAGATTGATGACTCCCTTCTCTGCAACTTTGAACAAAAGTTCAAAGGAATAAAAGGTCGTATTACAGTCCAATGGCCCTATAAGTGCTATCGAAGATAGGCGGCTTGCTCCCTTGTGATGGTGAAGGCCTTCTTCATCACTTCACGGGCTTCTCTACAAAAATTGGAGGTAGTGATGTGATTGTCAATCCCACAAACAGTGTCTACAATGTGATTGGCCTTGGCATCTTCCAAGCAATGAACTCAAGTGCTCTCATCCCAAAATCAGGAACAATAGCAGCATTACCTGTTTGAATGGTCATTCATCAAAGAGATTGGGAAAGCTATGAATAGCTTGCATAAGCATTCTTCAATGAGAGTGCGGACTTTGGCAAAACAACTTGTGAGTGAATGGAAAGATATTGTGGATCATTAGTGTAAAAGTGTGGAAGATGCTATGAAAGAATCTATGGTAGTGACATCCAATTCACCATCTGAAAAAATGGAAACATGGTCACAAGCACTGTTGTGGAAGCTAGATTTGGTTATGGAAAGTGAGAAGCACACGCAGCTACCCATGCAGTATGTACATATGCATCCTGAATGCTGTGGCTATAGAGTTGAACAGCTTTATTAGGCTACTTATCAAGTTACAAAGTTGAACAGTAAGCCACTTGTGATCCATCTTCGACCTCATCACGGTTCAAGATCCAAAGGTAAAGTGAGCTCAAAGATCAAACAAGGTCTACATCACAATGAAACTCCAAGACTAAGGAATGCCTTCTGTGTTCTTCAAAAATCAGAGAAAGGCTGGTGAAAGAGGCTTCTAAAGGCTTGAAGGAAGCCACTACTCCAAGCGTTTGTGTTTGTGTTGAGCTTTTGTCTCTTTTCTTACTCTCCTCTTCATATTCATGTCCTCATTGTTGTGCACGCCTCAATTTGTGAGGCTTATCCAAGTAGGGGAAACAAGGTTGTTGTAGGGATCATTTTGAAGCCAAACCTTTAGCACATACTATGTCTTGCTATCCTGTGTACTCTAGGGTTTTCTGAGGATAAAGAAAAGCCCAAAGAAATTGAAGATAAAGCTTAAATAAGTGACTTTTTCTTTTTTTCATATCTTGGCCTCTCGATATCTGTTTTGAGTGTTTTTGAACATGGACATGCATTTTGGACCGTTCTGAATGCAATGCACCATTGATTTTGCCAAATTCTCCACTAAAATGTTAACTTTGGAGGATTGGGACAATGATATATCCCTCCCTCCCCCCCCCCCCCCCCCCTTCCCCCCCCACACCCCCACCAAAAAAAAAAGCCAATATTGGTTGGGAGCCCCCTCATGTTGTGTGGGTTTTCTTGAGTGACACTTCTACTTCTTCATGTTTTGGCCTCCCTTGTCCATTTAGACCTTTTTTGGATCTAAGATAATGTTTTTGGATTTGTTGATTCAGCACTCCCAATGGAGTTTCTTGCTGAGAAGAGTGAATAATTTTTGTGATGTCCTAAAGCAAAAGTTTGTTAAACACTGTAAAATGGTGCTTGATATCCTCTAAATCACGAATGGAAGGTCCTCCAACAACTCCTTCATGTCAATAAGTGAAGATGAAGGAGCAAAATGAAGTAGAGCCTGTGGTCTGCCATGAAACTTGGAAGAGGTTTGGGAAAGTTGAAGAAGAAGAAGACTCTTCCTAGAAGATAACCAAGACTACACCCTCTTCTACTCCATTTACCACTATTATTTTAGGAAAATACATTCAAAATTGGCCAAAAATGACCCATGAGTTGCTAAATTTGGTCTTCCAACCTCCAAACTTGGTCCATTCCACCATTAATACTCCTGACCTACAGTCCTTGTGGTCAAGAGACCCTTGATACCTCCATTGCTGCTCCATGTCATGTCTGTACATGTGTACCTATGGCTCTTAGATGTGATTGAAAAAGGATAGCTGAATGGAATGTTGGCCAACTAGATCAAGAACCTTTGGCTCTGATACCAATTGTCAAGGAGGGGACTGCGGAGAGAGAAAGAGGAGAGAGAAGACTGTAAAAGAGAGAGAAGAAGAAGTGCACAAGTGAGAGAAAGAGAGTGATGAGGAGAGAGAAATACTAGAAATGGAGAGAGAAAGGTTGCAAAGAAAAAGAGAGATGGCTGGAAGCCATGAAAGAACAGGAGAAGCTAGAGAGACAGGAAGGACAAAGATGTATTATTATGTCAAATTGATTACATGTACATATGTGCTTTGCCCTTTTATATGCCCGTAATTCAGTTCTTTATATAGGAGCTCGTAGAGCTACTATTCATGTGCAATGTAGCAGGTTTGGTTACATGCCTTTTTGCATTCAAAAATTACTTTAAAAATAAAAAAACTAAATTTTAATTATGCATATACACATTCAAAAATTACAAAGCAATTTAAAAATTATTGTAGATAGTGCTAAAAATATTAAAATATCTATTTTTCATTAAAAATTTCCAAAAAAAAAATAAAAACTTAAGATAAAATCAATTAAAAAGTTTTAAAACTATAAAATGCATTAAAAAAAGAGCTAAAATTTTATGGAAAAAATAAGATACTTCATTACACATTATTTTTACTATTTGAGTTGAAAAAACCAATAATATTTTTTTGAAATACAAAAAATTAAAACAATTTGAACCAATCCAAATACATAATCACACATGTCCTAATATTTTTTATTTAACCCAAACAATATAAACACACAATCATGTTGATTGATTGTATCCCAAAATCCCTCTTCTTTATTGGTTTTATTTATTTTTATTTAAATAAAAAAGTCAAAATCTAATAAATTGAGAAAAAATCCATAAATTTGCAAAATCAATTGTGAAAAATATGTGTCATATTTTTTTCTCTTTATACTATTAGTTTTGCACTAGAATAGATTGCATTTTGGGATTGCTTTGTGATCGTGGTTTCCTGTCCATCACGTGATTTTCATGTGCTCATTTAAATTAGGGTGCATTCACACACCTTGCAGATATCACTTTTTTTCTTTCTAGTGTATGACAAACCACATTTAATTGCAAAACTGAACCTAACCAATTACTTTTTCACACGCATCCACACTCAGTACACACCATTTAAATAAAATAAAATAAATCCACTATTCACATTACACGCACTTCATGTACTAAATACATTTATTTTAATCTATCTTTCACCCAGTCAGAGTTCTTAACTACCCTAAGCTCTTTGCTTAATCATCTGTCTCGATCACTTTCTAAGCTTCACAATGGAAGCGTATGGATGGACAGAGCCATCTTTGTATTAATTCATTTGAAATATATGTGTTCTCTATTCCTTGCTAAGATTCTCTCCATTGTGCTATGTATTTTCTACATGGTATGAAAGAACAAGGGGCTTTGAGGAGGGAAGAGCATGTGAGAGGCAAGGGCTTCTATAGTGAATAGAAGAAACATCATCTACTTCATTAAGTAGGAGTGCTCGCATATCAGGTGGTGGTGGTGCTACTATACCAACAATTTAAACACTTAGGATTCGTCCACCAACCTTCAGGAAGGCAAGTTAGATGGTACAAACTATACTTTGTGAAAGTTTAAAATCACAACTATCCTTGGTTCTTATGAGCTTCTAGAGATGATGTAGGGGGCTAACCTAGAAACCACAATCTCCTTCGACCTATCAAATTTGAGCGTTATGATTCATCCAAATGTAGAATTTCCATGAGCTTGAAAATGAAGGAACATAGATGCACTATTGTGTGCCTTAGTTATAAGTTGTTCTATGTTTTGACCTTGATTCAATATAAAACCAAGGCATTAGAGGCTTGAAATGTACTGGGGAGTTAGTACAAAATGTAAAATCAAACAAGAATTCAGAACTTGGAAAATGGAGGAGACATTGAGACTTAAAGTTTGAGAAGGTAGCAACAGTGGAGGTACTGCATTCTCTAGCAATGCAACAGGCAAATATGATTCCTCTACCAATGGTGAAAAAAAGAAGAAGGGTTATAAGAAAAGTTTCAAGGAGGGTGCTTCTACTACAAGAAGAAAGGACATGCAATCACAAAGATTGCCATGTCAAGAAGGTAGATGAAAATAATGATACCATGTAGATTAAAGGAAAGGAGGCAGCCAATAAGTTTGAAGCAGAGTTGGAGTTATTAATGGTCACCATTGAGGACGTGTATTCCTTGGTGAAAGAAATATCTAAGACTAACTCATGGGTATTGGATAGCACTGCCTCCCATCACATGACCAATAAGAAAGGTCTATATAGTTCTATGAAGCCTCTACAAGAACCCATCATTGTGACGGTTGAAAATGATGCAAAATGCCTTGTCAAGGCATAGATACTATTTCTTTTGTTACTACAAATGGTGAAGTCAAAATTATTTCAAATGTATTACATGTTCGAAAGATTAAGAGAAATATGTTATCATTTGCTTCTATAACTTATCTAGGCCTGAGGTGAAATTCACTCAAATGACATATATAAGAATTATCAATAATTCTAGCAAATTTATCAACAAAGGAGAAAGGGGGAACAACCTACATGAGCTAAGTACTCTTAGAGTCATCATTGGTGTGGGCACAAGTAAACTTTGGCATGAAAGATTTGGTCACATTTGTTTTATAGTGCTAAAGGAGATACAAAAGCTAGGTATGGTTACTCACCTAACTACAGTAACTCAAATGAAGGAACCATGTGAAGTTTGTACGATGGGCAAGCAACAAAGAAAGGTATTTCCACAAGAAAGTAAGAATCAAGAAAATCCTCCTTTAGAGTTGGTGCATGCTAACTTGTGTGGTAAAATGGCTACAAAAACCTTGAGAGGATCTTCTTATTTTATGTTGATCATCGATGACTATAGTAGGAAGATGTGGGTGTACTTTCTTTGTGATAAGGCTCAAGCTTTTGGCCAATTTAAAGAATAGCTAAAACTTGTTGAGAATGAAATAGGACAAAGTGTGAAGAAGTTTAGAATAGTTAGTGGTGGTGAGTTCGACTCAAAGGAGTTTGAAGAATTTCACAAGAGTAAAGGGATTAAGCATCAATCGACAACACCTTATACATCTTAGTAGAATGGCATCATGGAAGATTGAAATCATACCATTGTGGAAATGGCAAGGTGTATGCATAAGGGTAAGGGATTGACTAACCAATTTTGGGTAGAAGCTTTTAATATTGAAGTCTACATTCTCAATTGGAGTTTCAAAAAGGATCTTAAGGGAAAAATCCTCATGAGGCCTATTTTGGTAAGAAATGTCAATATAGCCTTGCTGGTTGAGATTACGAGAGAAGTAAAGGAGCCACTAGACTTAGAAGAAGCACTTGCCAATCAGGCATGGAGAGCAGTTATGCAAGCTGAGTATGACAACATAACGAAGAATGACGCTTTGGCGAAAAAAGGGGAATACTATTGGCACCAAGTGGGTATGGAAGGTAAAGTATAAGGTTGATGGCAACTAAAAAAAGTACAAAGCCAGATTAATTGCACAAGTACTTTCACATATTGAAGGATTTTATTTTCAAGTACCATTTTGAGCTTTGAGTTTGAAATGACAGACTTGGGCTTGTTATACTATTGTTTGGGGATTGAGTTCTGGCAAGATCTTCATCTCTCACAAGGAGTATACATGGGAGATATCAAAAGAATTTGGTATGACCGAGTGTAAGGAGATAGGTACACATATGGAGGTCAATGTGAAGTTATCCATTGAGGATACATCAAGACTAGCAGACATCGGGAGCTATATGAGGTTGGTTGGAAGCCTCATCTACTTGTGTAACACAAGGTTGGATATAAATTTTCATACTGGTGCCTTGAGTATGTTCTCAAAAAAAACACAAGAAAGTCATTGGAAAGATTGGATGTGGGTGCTCATATACTTAAAGAGAACTCCTGACTATGGTATCACATGCAATTTCGAAAGTGCTCTTATGGAGAACTATGACTCAGATTGGATAGGTGATAATGATTCCAAGAAATCAATTTTGTCATATTGTTTCTCTTTAGGTTCAAGAATCTTCTCTTTGATTAGTAAAAAGAAACCAACGGTGGCATCATCTTCTACCGAGACAGAGTACAAGGCTGCTTACTTTATTGTATGTGAAGGAGAATAATTAAGGAGGATCTTATGCCATATGTGAAGTAGTATAATTAAGGATGATCTTATGCCATATGGGATAATAGAATGAAGAACCAATTGTACTAAGATGTGACAATCAGAGTTGTATTTCCATTATCAAAAATCCAATTTTTTGTGCACTCACTAAAATATTGAGATCCAATATCACTTGTTCAAGATTCAGAGGGAGAGAGAGGGAGACAAGGACATGTAGCTGTAACAACAGAGAGTAGTAAACTCCCATTGTTCTCTTCTTCTCATTCTTCCATAATGCTTTTTAAACTCTAATCACACATAGCTGATAAACACACTAGGTCATTAATTGACCGTATCACTAACTATCGTTGAGTCTGACCGACTCAGTTATTACAACACACATGTAGAGTGAAAATTAAGATGACAATTGTCTAGATAAGGTCAAGCATGTCAATGATATTGATCATGAACTTGATTCTCAACACTCCTCCTCAAGCTCAAGCTAACTACTGTACTCCAAGTAGCTACCTGAAATGCAAAAACTTCTCTTTACCAAGTGATTTGGTAAAGATATCTGCTACCTGGTCTTCTGTCTTCACATGGAGTATATCAATCTTTCTAGCAAGTACCATCTCCTTGATAAAATGGTAACGAACTTCTATGTGTTTGGATCTAGCATAATAGATGGGGTTGCTAACCAGCATCACACTACTGAGATTGTCAGAATGCAATGTGACGTTCGTGTCTAACTGTATGCCCAAGTCATGTAGCAGTTTCACAAGCCAAACTGCTTCACATGCCACTAAGGTTACACCCTTATATTCTACCTTTGTGTACTAGATAAAGCAATGGTCAGATGCTTCTTACTACTCCAGCTAATCATACTATTAGCCAGGTTGAAAGCATAACCACTGGTTGACCTTTTGTCATAGAGACAACCAGCCCAATCAGCATTCGTATAACATGTCAAGTCAAATAATTTCCGATGCTCATAAAATAGCCCATAATCAGTAATACCCTTCATGTACTGCATAATCCTCCTAACTGCATCCAAGTGTGTCTTGCAAGGTTATTGCATAAATTGACTAATCAACCCCACTGCATAACTCAAGTCAGGACCGGTAATAGTGACATTCTCGATTTGAGTCCCAACATCAACTACAAGTTTTACATATGGATCCAATGGTGTTTCATGGCTTTACACTCCATCATGCCATATTTCAGCAACATATCATGAGCATACTATTTTTGTAATAGCCATATACCTTGAGGTGTAGACACAACCTCAATCTTGAGAAATTACTTCAGCTCACCAAGATCCTTGACTTTGAATTTAGATTGTAACATTGCTTTA
This sequence comes from Lygodium microphyllum, assembly GCF_053477565.2. NCBI lineage: Eukaryota > Viridiplantae > Streptophyta > Polypodiopsida > Schizaeales > Lygodiaceae > Lygodium > Lygodium microphyllum. The sequence goes on from NC_141140.1 coordinate 172,765,298, forward strand.
ATTTCAGCAATCCCATGATCATCATCTCGAGTGATAATCAAATCATCGACATAAACCACCAGAAAAACATAACCATGCTCTATCTTCTTTGTAAATAGGCTATGATCTACATGACCTATTTGAAAACCAAGCTACTGCAAATAAGTGATTTTGCAAGCAATCCATGCTCTCAGTGCCTATTTCAGCCCATACAAGGACTTTTTCAATTACACACATATGTCGGATAGTCAGGGTGTATATAACCCTCAAGTTGCTCCATATACACCTCTTCAAGAAATTCACCATTCAAAGAATTCATTTTTAACATCCATATACCATAATTTCCAGCCCTTAGAAGCCGCTAATGCAATAACTATTATCACCATTGCCATCTTGGCAACCAAACTAAAAGTCTTCTCATAATCTAGGTCCTACTACTATGCATATCCCTTTGCAACCAGCCATGCTTTATACCTTTCCAATGAACCATCTAACTTGCATTTAACTTTATAAACCCATTTGCAACCAATGGGTACTTTTTCTTTAGGCAAATGGACCAATTTCCATGTCTCATTTTCAGCCAATGATGTGTATTCTTCATCCACGGTATCACACCAATTCTCATCTGTAACTATCTCACTGAACTTCATAGGCTCTTTGTAGCTGGACACTTTAGTCATATATGCATAATGTCTAGCTAAATACATATTTTATGCCAGCCTATCAACTAGTTTTCTAACCCTTTAAGATCTCCTCAACTATGGTGCACTCTGGGCTTGTCTTTGATGAGGCGGCACATACCTGCTTTGCCTCACACCAGGTGTCATAACCAATGGTATGCCCGATTCACTATCAAGACTATCACTACCAAGTGACTCATATCCAGATGTAAGTGGGCTAGTCACATCGTCAAACATCTTTTATTTGCCTTTATCCAATCTCCCCCTCACTAACATATTCATGTCAGTGGATGCAATAACACGACTACGAAGTCATCCTATCGACTAATAGTAGATGAACCTTCACTTGTTGGTCCACTCATAGATGTACTAGCTAAAGGATAATTTTCAACATAAGTAAGGTTGGCTATTCCATTAGAGACCACTACATTTGGATTATAATACCATGAGGCCAGCTTATCAAAAACTACATCCCTGCTAATCAGGGTTTCTCGAGTGGATGGATCATAGCATTAGTAAGCCTTTCTCTCCTGTGCATAGCCAATAAAATTACTTTTGACAACTTTTGAGTCTAACTTCTTCCTCTTTTCATCAAGCACATGTATGTAGGCAATGTAGTCAAATAATTTTAGGTGACTAATGTCAGACTTGTATCCATATAGTTTCTCATACGGAGTCAAATCATGAACCCCAGGTGTAGGTGTTTGGTTCAAAGTATCTACCTAATCCAAATCATGTACTTGATGATCAGCAAGTTGTAATGCCTAGCCAAGGAGTCCTTGAGCTACGACCTGATAGAGTCCTAGATGTCAGGGAGAGGCATTTGAGGTCAAGGACATTGAGAGAATACCTCGTCCAATGGAAAGATTATCCCGAAGAGGATGCCACCTGGATGGATGAAGATACTCTCAACTAACAATACCCCCGGGTCCTCTTGAGATGAGGGCATCTCGATTCCTCTAAGGGGGATAGAATGTAATGGGCCATAGGACACCTCTCCTAAAGGAAAAGGGGAAGAAAAAAATTTCATTAAGCTCAAAATTTTTTTTACTCCCCCCTCTCTCCCCGCCGATAGCAGTCGGGGGACGGGGAGAGAGAGTGGGAGTGGTGGATTGGGAGGGGAGGCATGCAACCTCTAGGTGGAGGGGTAGCCATGCCACCTATCTCCTCCCCTCCCCCTATATAAGGGGAGGGCTTCTCCCCTCCCCTGGAAGGAAGAGAGAAGGCTATATACGTCGCCACCCTCCCCTGTCCGTTGTTGCTGCACAAGGCCCTGGGCCCTCGTCCATAGCCTGCTCTACTACCCCGAACAACTGAATGGTGTTCTCCTCCTCACTATGACCTGCCGCATTGTCATCTTCCCCCTAGTCCAACGTGCTAACGCTCCGCCACCCCGATTCCCACGTGTCATCTCCCCCCACCCGTTAGCACTTTGCAGGGCCATCTAGGCCCTCTGACCGGTGTTTCCCCTCCCCCCCTCCCCCCCGTCTATGAAAACGGCCCTGGGCCTATGACTAGGGTAGCTGGGGCTGGGTGCTCGGCTCTTTAAGCTCCCAACAATCATTCCGCACCCTCCAGAGTCCCGTCCCACTTTTGGCATTGACTAAAGCACCAACACCCTCCAGAGTCCAATCCCGCTTGGGGTTGGGTGCTCGGCTCTCTAAGCTCCCAACGATCATTCTCCCCCTCTCCTCGCTGGCAGTGCTGTGGGCCCTCCCAAACATGCCAACTCCATCCCTGGTTGCCACTTTTGAGCCCACCCAAACAAGCAGCCGTTCTGGGCTCCAGACAAGCCCTTTCCCCCCCCGGTTGCTTCTTGTCGTGGGGAGAAAAGAAAGAAGGAGAGGGTGAGGGAAGAGAAAGAAGGAGGGAGAGAGAAGAGAAGAGAAGGGAAGAGGGGGAGAGAAGGAGGAGGTGTGAAAAGAAGAAGGATTGGGAGAGAGAAGGGAGGAGGGAGAGAGAAGGAGGAGGTGAAAAGAAGAAGGAGCGAGAGAAGGGAGGAGAGAGAGAGAGAAGGAGAAGGAGAGGATAAGAAGGAGTGAGGAGAGGGAAAGAAGGAGTGAGAAGAAAAAAAGAATGAAAAGAAGAGGGAGAGTAGTAGAAGAAGAGGAGTAGGAGAGAGGTGGAGGAAGAGGAAGTAGAGGGAGAGAAGTAGGAGAAGAGGAGGAGGAGGAAGAGAGGTAGAGGAAGAGGAAGAAGAGGGAGAGAAGGAAGACAGGTGGAGGAAGAGGAAGTAGAGGGAGAGAAGTGGGAGAAGAGGAGGAGAAGGAAGAGAGGTAGAGGAAGAGGAAGAAGAGGGAGAGAAGGAGGAGAGGAGAAGAAGAAGGGGAAGGAGAGATGTAGAGGAAGAAGAAGAAGAGGTAGAGGGAGAGAGGAGAGAAGTGGTAGAAGAAGGAAAAGAGGGAGGAGCAGAAGGAAAAAGAAGTGGGAGAAGGAGAAGAAGAGAGGGAGAAGGAGAGAGAGAGAGAGTAGAGGAATAAGAGAGAAGTAGGAGAAGAGAAGGAGAGGGAGAGAGAGTAGGAGAGTAAGAAAACAAAGAAGAAGAAAAGAGGGAGAGAGAAAGAAGGAGGAGAGGAGGAAAAGAAGAAGAAGAGAGAGAAAGAGAGTAACCGCTACAAGTCACCCGAACCACTCTCTCAACAACAAACCCCATTCAGTATCAACCCGAAACCCATCAAGGACCGGACTGCCCAACCCATCAAGGACCGGACTGCCCAACCCCCTTGAGGCGAATGGCTCCCAAGAAGAAAGTTGTGGGAAATTGTGACAGCCCTTAAATGTGATAAGGAGTATTTTATGGGTGCTCATGTAGTCATTGCGACTGATTGTTTGTCGGTATTGGGTATGATTACTAGTTGTGGTACCCCAGACATTGCTGTGCTCTGGTGGATTGCATACATCAAATCTTTGAACCCTAAATTTCAGCATATTGCAGGAAGAGATAACCCAGTGTCGCAGACATGTTATCTCGCGCACGCTATGAGAATGAAGATGGGATGATGGATGAGGAGGAAGAAGATAACTTTCTTATGGCTGAAAATGATGTTGCAAGAGTGAATTTAGCAATGCAAGGTGTTACTACAGCATTAACAAAAGCTTGGACAACAAAGAGAAGACACTTTAGATGTTTTGCATCTTGTGTAGAAGTGTTTTTGGAAGACAAATATGCAGGAGAGTGGGTGAGAATTGGTCAATATCTCAGTACATTAACAAAGAGAGATGAATGGTCAGATGAGGAGTTTAAGAAGATTAAGAGGAAAGCCTATGGATTTTTCTTAAAAGATGGATACTTATGGAAACATGCTAAAAAGAAACAGGGTATGCCATTGCGAGTCTTGGGTGATAGAGCTTCACAAGTAACTATTATGCAAGAATTTCATGAAAGCTTGTTGGCTGGTCATAGAGGTGTTTGGGGTACTTTTACAAAGATCAAAGAAAGATATTGGTGGCAGGGTATGTATAAGGATGTTGCTCACTTTGTGGAAACATGTACGACATGTCAAATGTATTCAACTATGAGACATCAAGATGGATTGCAACCCACATATCCATTGTCTCTTCATTTTAAGTGGGCAGTGGATTTGGTTACAATCCCTACAGGTCTTTGGCAAATGAGGTATCTTGTGCTTGCTCGTGAAGACTTCACTAATCAAGTGGAAGGGAGAGCTCTACGTACTAAGACAACAAATGCCGTATGTACTTTTCTCTTAGAAGAGATTTTTGGTCGATATGGCTGTGTGGAAAAAACTACAATAGATATGGATGAGCTAGATGCAGATGAGGCTCATGATTTCTTTACACAGTTGGGGATAAAGCTTGCTTTAACATCAGCCTATAACCCTGAAGGAAATGGCAAAAGTGAAAGAGGTCATCCACCTATTGTGAAGGCATTGGCAAAAGCATGTGGAGAGAAGGTAAAAGAGTGGCCACGATTGCTCGCTTATGCTTTATGGGCTGACAGAACAACTTATAGTGCTGTTACAGGATATATGCCTACATAATTGATGTATGGTCAAAAACCTATCATGCCAATAGAAGAGATGATAGTCACATGGAGTGTGTTACCTTGGGAGGAGGAGTTGAATCGAGAGGAGTTGTTGGCCTTACACATTAGACAGTTGGAAAGAAAGTCAAAAGACATAGAGGCAGCAATTGCAAAGTTAAGGGCAGCAAGGATACAGAACAAGAAACGGTTTGACAAAAGACATAGACTCAGACCAAGAACCATACAAGATGGGGATTGGGTATTGGTTTATGATAGCAGTTTGATAACCAGCATAGTGCCATGTGTAAAGTTTCCAAAAGATGGTTTGGACCCTATGTAGTAAGACAGGTGTTTGATAATGCTACTTATGCATTAAATGAGCTGGATGGGACAGCCATCAAACTTTTGATAGTAGGGAAAAGAATCAAATTGTTCAAAAGGTGGGAATCTATTACCTATGAGTTGCCAGAATTGGAAGAAAATAGTGGTCATCATACAGGGGCTAGCCAGGAAGATATGGAAGATGAAGAAGTAAAGGATATGGTTGCAAAGGATGAGGACAACTCAAAATCTGGTGACAACTAGGATTTTGGCACATACCAGAGGATGTGCAGGTTCAGAGGGGGTGGACGTTGTGATGTTATGAGGACACAGTGTGAAAAAGTATGGATTGCATCATCATCCGACTTCTTTATTGATCTAGAGAGTCAGTGTGATCTAAGCCATTAGTACTAGTGTGAGTTGCATGGATTATCCAAAGATACTAGATTTTTGGATAATTTTAGTCTATTTTTGATATTATTTATTGTAAAAATTCAAAAAAGTTAAAAAAAGCCTCTAGATTAGGATGGCATGCAAAAAGCTAGTTGCTTTTTCAGCTAATTAGGGGATTTTCACAATGGGGACAGATTGATGAAATTGGGCACATCGCAATCGCTGTAAATAGGCTAAAAACTGCAGATTGAACTGAAAGAAGAAAAAGGAGTGATCTGGGAGATCCGTGAGTAGGTGTCCTTGGGTTTTACCCCCCTTTCAGAGCCAACGGAGCAATCAGATTTGGGTTCCGAGCAGCAGAGAAGGAGCTGTAATTTGTATGCACGTTTTTTGTTCTACAAGGAAGCTCTAGGAGATCTAATGCCTGGAGATTGCTTTTGAGTAGTGCAAATATTCCAGGTCCTTTCAATACATATTGATTCAATTCATTGTGATTTGTCTTTGTAGTGTTTACCACTTGGGTATTCTCTATCTTCTCTTCCATCTTCTATCTCTACTTCCTTCTACTTCTGATCCTCGATGGATTCGACCTTCGACAAAAACCCCTCCAACAACATTGTCAGAGGGGTTTTTGTCAAAACGTCGTATCCAACGGGGATCAAAGATGGAAGGAAGTAGAGATAGGAGATGGAAGAGAAGAAAAGGAATAGACAAGAGGTAAACATGATAAAGACAAAGCACAATGAATTGAATCAATATGTATTAACAGAACCTGAAATCCTTTGTCTGGCACTACTCAGAAGCAATCTCCAAGCATTAGTTCTCCTGGAGCTTCTTCATAGACCAAAAACGTGCATCAAAATATAAGAGCTCCTTCTTTGCTGCTCAGAATCCAAATTTGATGACTCCGTTGGCTTTGAAAGGGGGGTAAAACTTCAAAACACCTACTCTGGGATCTCCCAGATTGCTCCTTCTTCTTCCTTTCTTTTTTATGAAAAATCCCTCCTTTCTTTTTTTATGAAAAATCCAATAACTCGCTAAAAAAGTAACTTACTTTTTGCATGCCATCCTAATCCAGAAACTTTTCTATTTTTTTAGATTTTTATAATAAATAATATCAAAAATAGGCTAGAATTATCAAAAAATCTAGTATTTTTGGATAATCCATGCCACGGACACTAGCACTATTGACTCAGATCACATTGACTCTCTACATTACTAAGAAAGTTGGATGATGATGCACTTTAGAGTTTTTCACGTCGTGTCCATGTAGTGGCACGACATCCACCCCCTCTAAATCTGCACATCCTCCGGTATGTGCCAAAATCCTAGTTGTCACCGGATTCTGAGTCCTCCTCATCCTCTACAACCATATCCTTTGCTTCTTCATCTTCCTAGCTAGCCCTTGTATCATGGCCATAATTTTCTTCCAACTCTAGCAACTCATAGGCATTAGATTCCCACATCTTGAATAATTTGATTCTTTTCATGTAATATTTTCACACAATAAAAGTTAATTGGTTAGTTTGAAAGTTAGTTAGCCAACTAATAAGTTAGTAAGATTACTAACTAAAGACTAACTAAAAAAAGAAAAAAAAACTAACATACTAACGTTAATAATTAAGGATTTTTATTTAACTAAAAACATATGTTAAAAAATTTGAGAGTCGTGAATCCGATATTTTTCTCAAATTGACAAGGACCATAGCCACCCTTCACGTAAGTTACAATGTGAACAAGACTAATGAGTTATATTAATCACTAGTGTTAATGTGTATAGTTTGAATGGTCCAAAAATATTAGATTTTGGGCAAAACTAGTATATTTTAGATACTATCCTAAAAAAGATATGGAGATTTCTAGAATTGGATGTCGTTTAAAAGAAAAGATAAGTGATGTTTAAGTTAGTTTTGGAGATTTTATAAAAAGAAAAAAATGAGAGGGATTTGCGAAATCGCACGCGCTGCGATCGCAGTTTATAAACAGAAAACAACACTTCCAACAGAGAAAAGGAGTAAACTAAGAGCTTTCTAAGCAAGTGTCTTGGAGTTTTACCCTCCCTTTTGGAGCCAATGGAACCATTAGATTTATGATCTGAGCATCAGGTCACTGATTTTTCCAAGATCTCCCTCCACAAAGAGCTCCTCTTCTCAGCCACAAGCCTCTTCTCTAATTCACTATAAATTTGAGGCATGGAGAGGCACAAGAAAGCATAAGGAGACCCCGAGAGGTTGCAAGAGATAGGTAGAGAGAAGGATGCCCCTCCAAGAGATTGTGAGAGAGAACTTGAGAGAGAGAGAGAGAGAGAGAGAGAGAGAGAGAGAGAGAGAGAGAGAGAGAGAGAGAGAGAGAGAGAGAGAGAGAAAGAGAAGAGTAACCCCAAGAGGCTGCAAGGAAGAGAGTTAGCTCAGTTCCCTCTATTTCAATCCTCAACTTACCCATCTTCTCTTACGCTCTCCCATCTCAAATCTATTCTACCTTCTTTATCTCTTGAATCTACTTGCGGATGATGGTCTCCAAGCAAAGAATGGTGGATGTGGATGGCAATTCCACAACCAACAGCAAAGCTTCGGGTAAAGGCATCATTGTCAATCCAACTATGGTTTTGGTCATAAGTAATGTATTTCCAAATTGATAGATGCTTGTTTTGATTCTCGTATGAGATACGTTAGGCCCCATACTATGTGCATGACTATAGGTCATCAGAAGGGATAAATTTTATCTAACGTATTCAAAAGATCGAACTTGCAAAGTGCATGTATTAAGGAAAGTTAATTACATCTAGTTGCATATGGCTTGTTCGCTGATAGAGAAATTACAAGGAGGAATCAGTCAAGGCTTATGAATGGCATAATCATGCCATTAAAAATTATGCATACATGTGTTAAGTAAATTTTACATAGAATCACTCTTTGATCCCAAGGGGAAGAACATATATGCAATGGTAATGTTATCATGACTATTCTTGCATTGTTTGGCAAGAATACAATTGGTTTTTTTTGTTGGTTGATCTAACAACATCCTAAATGCTTTTACATTCAATTGGTTATTAGTTTGTTGTTTGGATGATTGTTTCAAGTGCTTGTGATTCATGCTAAATGCATGGCAAGGGTCTGTGATGACAAGTTGCCATGGGGATAAAGGAATGTTTTCCTAGAAAATGGTATTAGGGCTAAATGCCTTGTTGTGTTAGATTTCTAAAGGATTTAATTAAGGAGGGATATATTGCACGGGTGGATCACCTCCATGATCGCACCATGGATTAATCCAAAGAGGGCACTGCTTGATTCATGGGCCGAAGGTCGAGTGGTGAAAAAGCCAACCACGGTAATGATGTTTCGCTCCTAGATAGCTTGCGGGTCAGGTAGAGCTCTGGACACCCCTTTCTAGGTCTAGAATGGAGTTGAAGACCTCTGTGGCCCCCACCAACGTTTGGGCATGTGGGGAGATCCTATTCTAGATAAAGGATTGAATTTGTGGTGCCATGTGATTTAGACCAGTTACTTCTGCAGAGCAGAAGGGATACTTCTGTAGGGTAGAAGGGATACTTTTGTTGGACAGAAGTGATACGTAATTTCTCATGTATGGGCGGGAAACAAAGATTAACTTGAAGATAAGTTAAGAAACTTGTTTGTAAATAGATTCCTTTACTCTATTTTTGTGTCTATGCTATGAGTTATGCAAACAAATCGTGTTCCCTAAAAGGCTTAATTAATGAAGCTGACTTTAAGTGTCACACATAAATGTGGTAGGACCTGATTAGAAAACTAAAGCTATTAAGGAAAGCGGGTGGGCGGAACCCTCGATGGGTCCGTCCTATGGCAGGGTGGTCCCAGAGAACTAGGAGGCTTCTCGCAAGATTTTATCATCATTGGACCTTTAGAAATTGTTAGGATAGAACCTTGATTCATACCATTTTAGGGAACCGGAATGGGACTATGCCCGAGCAGAGAGATTGAGCAGCGCATCCCTCTTGTTTCCCATTCTCTTTGAAGCAAGTACGACATGGGTCTGCTTCAGCTTGGTTATCTCTGCGTAAATAGGGGATTCGATGCTAGAATGGTATTAGAAGACCTTGGCCACTACGAGCCCAAATTTCAGGTCGATCCTTATGGGTTCATCGGCCGTGAACATTCTGTTGCGAGGTAGATTCAGGAAACCCTAGGCGACAAAACTCTGAACATTCCATGGGAGTGCCAGGCAGTGATGCTTAGACTCGCTTCTTGATAGACCGCTAAAAGAGTGCATGGATAGCCAGGCACCTCACATTTCCTTGCCACTAGAAGTTTTATGGTTGTCCCATCTAGCTCATTTAATGCATAAGTAGCATTATCAAACACTTGTCTTACCACATAGGGTCCAAACCATATTTTGAAAACTTTACACATGGCACTATCGTGGTTGTCTAAACTTCTATTAAAAACCAATATCCAATCCCCATCTTGTATGGTTCTTGGTCTCTCTCTATGTCTTTTGTCAAACCGTTTCTTGTTCTATATCTTTGCTGCTTTTAATTTTGCAATTGTTGCCTCTATGTCTTCTAACTTTCTTTCCAACTATCTAATATGCAAGGTCGACAACTCCTCTTGATTCAGCTCCTCTTCCTAGGTAGCACACTCCATGTGAGTGTCATTTCTTTTATCGTCATGAAAGGTTTTTGACCATACATCAATTCAGCAGGCATATATCCTGTAACAACACTATGATTTGTTTTGTCAACCCACAAAGCATAAGGGAGCAATCATGGCCACTCTTTTACCTTCTCTCCACATGCTTTTGCCAATGCCTTCACAATAGGTGGATGACCTCTTTCACTTTTTCCATTTCCTTCAAGGTTATAGGCTGAAGTTAAAGCAAGCTTTATCCCCAACCGTGTAAAGAAATCATGAGCTTCATCTACATCTAGCTCACCCCTATTTGCAGTAATTTTTTCCACACAACCATACCGACAAAAGATCTCTTCTAAGAGAAAGTACACATATCATTTATTATCTTAGTATGTAAGAGCTCTCCCTTCCACTTGATTAGTCAAGTCTTCATGGGCAAGCATAAGATATCTCATTTTCCAAAGACCTGTAGGCATTGTGACTAAATCCACCACCCACTTAAAATGAAGAGACAATGGATATGTGGGCTGCAATCCATCTCGATGTCTCACAGATGAATACATTTGACATGTTGTACATGTTTCCACAAAGTGAGAAACATCCTTATACATACCCTACCACCAATATATTTCTTTGATCTTTGCAAAAGTACCCCAAACACCTCTATGGCCAGCCCACAAGCTTTCATGAAATTCTTGCATAGCATTTAATTGTGAAGCTCTATCACCCAAAACTTGCAATGGCCTACCCTGTTTCTTTTTAGCATGTTCCCATAAGTATCCATATTTTAAGAAAAACCCATAGGCTTTTCTCTTGATCTTCTTAAACTCCTCATCTGACCATTTATCTCTCTTTGTTAATATATTGAGGTGTTGATCAATTCTCAGCCACTCTCTTGCATATTTGTCTTCCAGAAACACTTCTACACAAGATACAAAACATCTAAAGTATTCTCATTGTTTTCCAAGATTTTGTTAATGCTGTAATAACACCTTGCATTACTAAATGCACGCTTACAACATCATTTTTAGCCCCAAAAAAGTCATATGCTTCCTCCTCATCCATCATCCCATCTTCATTCTCATAGCATGCTCGAGATAACATGTATGCCATGGGTTATCTCTTCCTGCAATATGCTAAATTTTAGGATTCAAAGATTTGATGTATGCAATCCACCAGAGCATAGCAATGTCCAGTGTAGCACAACTAGTAATCATACCCAATAGCGGCAAACAATCGGTCTCAATGACTACACGAGCACCCATAAAATACTATTTGTCACATTTAAGGGTTGTCGCGATTCCCCATAATTCTCTTATTACTTGTGGATACCTTCTCTATCATTCAATCAATACTTTAGCACCAAAGCGTATTGCATATCTTTGCCCTTCCTCATCATCTTGCCTAATTGCCCATCCAATTCTGATTGGGCTTGTATCAACATTAATAATGATAGGCTTTCCATGTGAATAGTCAGCCTTTCTCAATGTAGGAGTAGATTTTACGAGCTGCTTCAATTTCTTCATTGCTTTTTTATGCTCCCTTTCCCAATGAAATCTCTGACCTTTCCTTTGAAGCTGATATAGAGCATCTGCTACATGTGCAAAGTGAGGAATCCATATCAAATAGAACACACATGCACCCAAGAATTTATGCACCCCTGATACATTCATGCATATATCTTGCATTCTACCAATCCCATCTATTTTTGCCGGTGAAGGTCTTTTCCCATAGGGTCCACACATATGCCCAACAATCAAAACCTCATCAAGTCCAAAGACAAACTTCTTTCTAGAAAGAGTTAAATGCACCTCTTCTAGATCCGTCAAAATCCTCTCACAATCCACAATATGGTCTGCAACAAATTGTCTATATCCATGAGCATCCATCTCTTCATTCTTTTCATCCACTGTACACCCTTTGATTGGAACATCATCCAATAAGGGCATTGTCAAATGTGGTATAGGATCCATGAGTACCATATTCATAGCATTTGTCATGTGTGCCACTGAGTTTTTGCACCCTATGGGAGAGTACACATCCGTACTAACCTCAAGGGAGTCTTCATGGTTGTGATATCCCTAGTTTCAATTGCAAGATGAAACTGATCATACCTCGAGTAAACATCACCCAAAGAATAGATCGCTCTACTTGCAAAAGCCTCAGCAAATTCATCAACCACAGGACCTACACCCATATTTCTTATGGTCACTTTATTGATCGGTTGCATGTCTTAAATAAATCTCAAAGCCCCATTCTTTTTGGGCACAGTAAACTAACAATTTGAATATGGGGCTGAAGAGGGCTCCAAGATCTTCATGCGGATCTTTTCATTTAGCAAATCCATCAGCTTTGGCAAGTAAGATTTAGGCATTGGAATAGGCCTCAAGTTCCATGGTACATGTGGCATAGTAAATATTACCATAGGAGAGACAACATTTGGATCCAGATAACCTATTTCACTTGGCTGAAATGAAAATGCCTTTTCATGCGTAGCCAACATCCGCATAAAATAGTCTCTTTTAGTAGGAAAAAGAAATCCTTCTGCACCAATTTTCAATTCCTGTAATGTTTCAGATGTAAACTGATGACCTATATCTTTAGGATCTCATAAGCTTGGATGCCTTGATACTTTTTCATGCAAGCCCTCACTTTCTGGTGGAAGTGGCAAAGTAATTGGTTTCACCTTTTTGTCAACTATCTTATACTTTGTCTCCACAAGTGCTTCAACCCATTGTAATCCTTCCTACTAAGCAAACAATGCTATAACATCATACTGACAACACTGTTTTCAGCCTCATTTTTTGTATGTATAGTTGCTGAAATTTCAGCCAGTGTCATAAATATTCATCCCATAAAAGATACCTAAAATGCCTTCATTTTCAATTAACAGCCCCAATTCTCTCAGTTCCTTAGTAGCCCGTCGTTTCATAGATATGCGTTCGGCCTTGCACATAGCTTCCATAGGCTTAAACCAACATGAACAGCTTGTTGCAAACTGAGAATAACCAATAGTAAATACATGCTTCATTCCATCAAGAGGCGAGTACATCCTCTGAACAGCACTACTGTAGCCCCGCATTATAGCAGTGTTTAATGAAAATCTAGGTCATTAAATTTTCGTACATTTGGAGCCAAAGGAGATATCAAGAATCGTGTGATGGGGGGATTTGCTTGAGATGCTGCACCAAACACACACTGTATACACAAGAGGAAGCTCACTCAAGAACACAAGCAGAGAGATGGAGGCCAAAATGACTTCTTGCTGATTTTTTCTTCTTCTTCCATACACTATACAATGTACACAAAGTATAGACAAGATACAACATAAAGGAAAGTTGCCTTTTAAGTCAAACAGTGTATAATCGACTACACTAATCGACTGGCGTTATATCTTTGCCAGCTCTAGGTAGGTGTAACAAACTAAATATAATAAGTGATAAGTCAGTGGCCATGTGAGTATCATAATGATCACCAACGTGCTAAGTGTAGATGTGTGGACTCATCTAGCTAGGCGGTCCATCATCAATGCCCGCACGTGTTGAGCTTGCCATCTCAACACTGCCCCTCAAGCTCAACTCTATCTCTGCAACTCCAAGTAAGCTTCGGAACTTTCAAAGCTTATCTGCACCCAATGCTTTTGTAAAAATGTTAGCTATTTGATCCTGTATGTTGACATATACCAAGTCAATCTCTCCTGCAAGTACCTTCTCTCTCACAAAGTTGTAGTGCACCTCAATGTGTTTTGTCCTAGCATGGGATACTGGATTCCTAGCTAACTATATGCTACTCAAGTTGTCACAATGAATGACAACAACTGGACCATCTCCCTGCACATCCAAGTCACCTAATAACTTTTGCAGCCAACCACCTCACATGCTGCCATAGTAGCATCTCTATACTCAGCCTCCGTACTCGATAAAGCAGCTATAGGTTACTTTTTGCTGCTCCATGTAACTACTGCACTACCAAGAGAAAACATGAATCCACTAGTAGATCTTCTATCCGATATGCTACCAGCCCAACCTGCATCTATGTATCCAAAGACTTGTACATCCTTACTACCTCATAAAAATGTCCATAATGTAAAGTGGAATTCACATACCTCAATATATGTCTAACTGCATCCAAATGAGGCTTTCTAGGCATCTGCATAAACTGAATGACAAGGCCAACAACATAGCTCAAGTCTAGCCTTGTGATAGTCATGTAAATCAAACTCCCTATTATCCTCCTGAACATACTAGGGTCTTCTATCTCATCCCCAACATCGGCACTGAACTTCACATTTTGCTCCAATGGTACTAAAAGAGGCTTACATGATGTCATACCATACTTGGATAACATATCCAAGCCATATTGCCTTTGGGATAGCCATATACCATCATCACATTTAATCAGCTCAATACCAAGAAAGTATCTTAGCTCACCTGAATCTTTCATCTCAAACCTTCTTCAAGAAGTCCTTAACTTCAGCAATCCCATTGTCACTCTCACCTGTAGTAATCAAGTCACCCACATAGATGACTATGATGACCAAACCTGCATCTCCCTTTCTCACATAAAGTGAGTGATCAGCATCAAAAATACAAAATCCAATATTGACAAGATACTCTCCAATCTTGTCAGACCATGCTCTAGGTGCTTGCTTCAGCCCATAGAGCGCCTTCTTTAACCTGCACACATATGTGGGATGCTCTAAATCCTCATAATCTGCTAGCTACTGCATATACACTTCTTCTTGTAATTCACCATGCAAGAATGCATTCTTAACATCCATTTGCTGCAAAATCCAACCTTTTGTTACTGCCAAGGCAATCACACACCTAATAGTTGCCATGCTAGCAACTGGACTGAATGTCTCTTCATAATCTATGCCATATGTTTGAGCATAGCCTTTTGCAACCAGCCTAGCCTTATACCTGTTAACTAAACCATGTGCATTATGCTTGACTTTGTAAACCCACTTATAGCCAATAGCTTTAATACCCTTAGGTAAGGGTACCAAATCCCAAGTCTTATTGGCTTCTAATGCAGCCATCTCCTCATTTGCTGCATCCCAATGAGCATGACCAACAGTGTAATGTCCCCCCCCCCGCCCCCCCGTGCTCCCCTCGGGCCTCCCCCATGAGAACCCCCCCTTTTAAAAGTTTTTCAAATTTTTTTTGAAAAATTTTTAACCCTCCCTCTCTCTTCCCCTGTCATGTGCATGGCGGGGAGAGAGAGAGAGAGAGAGAGTGAGAGAGAGTGAGTAGTGAGAGAAGGGGGGGCATGCAGCCCCCTAGATGGCCGCGGATAGCCATCTCTTCCCCCCCATAACCATCTCCCTTCCCCCCACCTTATAAGGGGGAAGCAAGCCTCCTCCCTCCCCCTCCATCATCTCGGCACAGGCAGTAAGCCTTTCCCCCCTCCGCTTGGACACAATGGCCCCTCCATCAATGGGCACAGCAGTAGCCCCCCTCGTACTGAGACCCCCCCTATGGCCATCGATTGAAACCCCCCTATGGCCATCGCGACTGAAACCCCCCCCTTCGCCAGGCAAGTTGCGCCCCCATGAACACACACAAAGAGAGAGAGAGAGAGAGAGAGAGAGAGAGAGAGAGAGAGAGAGAGAGAGAGAGAGAGAGAGAGAGAGAGAGAGAGAGAGAGAAGGAGAAGAAGAAGAGAAGGAGAAGAAGAGGGAAGAGAGAGAAGAGGGAGAAGAGGTAGAAGGGAGGGAGGGAAGGAGAAGAAGAAGAGATAGAGGAGAGGAGAAGAAGAAGAAGAAGAAGAAGAAGAAGAAGAAGAGAGAAGACAGAGAAGAGGAAGAAGGGAGAGAGGGACGGAGAAGAAGAAGAGATAGAGGAGAGGAGAAGAAGAGAAGGAGAAGAAGAGATAGAGGAGAGGAGAAGAAGAGAAGAAGAAGAAGGGAGAGAGTGAGGAAGAAGGAGAAGAAGGAGAAAAAGAGGGAAGAGAGAGAAGAGAGAGAAGAAGAAGAAAAGAAGAAGAAGAAGGAAAAGAAGGAGAAAAAGAAGAGAAGAAGGAAGAAGAGGAAGAGGGAGAGAGAGGAGAAGAAGAAGAAGGAGAAGAGGGAGAGAGAGGAGAAGAAGAAGAAGAAGGAGAAAAGCGAGAAGGAGGGAGAGAGGGAAGGAGAAGAAGAGAGAGAGAGAAGAAGAGAAGAAGGGAGAGAAAGAAGGGGAAGAAGAGGAGGGGAGAAGAGAAGAGAAGAGAAGAAGAAGAAGAAGAAGAAGAAGAAGAAGAAGAGGAAGGGAGAGAAAAAAGAGACAAGAGAAGGAGAGGGAGAGGAGAGAGAGAAGGAGAAGAAGAGAAGAATAAGAAGAAGAAGGAGGAGAAGAATGAGAGAGAAAGAGAAGGTTCTAGAGCCTTCTAAGGTTTCCCCCCCTTAAGCCTTGTTCCTACTCATCCTTCCCCTTCACTTAAACCGCGGGATCATTGCCACTATTCCCTTCAAATTGAGGGCTCCCAAATTCCTAGCAAAGCTATGGAGTTCCTTGCAAGGTTTGCTCTTTGAGGAAGGAGGACGAGAGCTCGTTCGACACAATCGAAGTACGAAAGTGGGAGCTAGCGAAAGGGGAAAAGAAGCCAACCAAATCAAGTGGAACTGTTCATGTCTCAACTCCTACGAATCAAGATCACGTTTTTCTAAGACCTGGGATTTATGGTAAATTATAAGTTCAAAAAGATAGTTTACATGCATTAGAACTTGGGACGGAAAATTTCCCCTGTTCTTCCAGGAAAGGGAGACTTACAAGGACATCCTTGTGGACTCAATGCACAACAACATTTAGGAGTTAGATAGGTAAACTATCTAGGGGAAAATTCCTATGAAGACCTAGTCAATACTAAGGTCATTGAAAAGGGTGGAGCACCAGTCCATAACTCGAAAAGCACGAGTTGAATTGGCATTCGACTATGTAGATTCTTGTTCCTTACAAGCAAAGAAGAACTTAGGGAAAACACCAATTCCTAAGGTATCGGAACTTGCGGGTGGCAATGGACCTAAGGAAGAATGCTAAGGGTATTCAGGAAAGGAACTTCACCTTAACAAGAATGTTGTACAAACCACCAAACTTGTCTATGTTTGAAACAATAGGACAATATTAGCCTTGATAAAATCAGGATCAAGGGGAAGACCACTTAGATCTTTTCAAGGATCTAGAAGGAATTTGTTAAATCGACCTTGGGAAGCCCTAAACCAAGAGGGAGAGCGAACTCTAGGGTAGTTGATTTATGCTAAGCATGTTGCTTGGAACTATTGAAATGGTTTTAATGAAGGTTGATCTTGTTAAAGATGGAATGTTGACCCAAGTTATGCTTGGTTGTTTGAAAAGGGTATCTCCAAGTGAATGTCGACTGGTTGTGTTGGTAAGAGGAGAGTACTAAGGATAGGTGGATCATAAGCAAGGTGATTGCTTGATGTGGTTTTGGATGCTAATCCAAGTTGTTTGTGATTGATGATTGCATGGCCGAGTTTGAGATGATTGATTGCCATGGAAACAAAAGGGATGTTTTCCCTAGTAAATGTTATTAAGCTAGTTGCCTCAGCTATGGTTGATTTCCTAAAGGGATAATTAAGGAAGGATAGCGCTAGCTACCCGCCGCAAATCGCCAAACCCTAACCAAGGGGGTTATGAATCTATGCCGGGAATGTGGACTGAACCCATCGCGAGAGGTCTCTCCGTGGAAATTACTTGGCGTAGGAGGATGCTTGGGTGCCAATGGGGCTCTGGCCGTAAATCCCAACGCCTTCGGACCCTATACAAGTATTCTACATGACTCAGGATGGGATCATGAGGCTCTGGATACTAGTTACAGGGTAGAATCTTGGTAGGATAAACCTTCGGGTTTTTATTGTCGGGAGACGGAAGGATTTTTCTACGGAGGCAGGAAGAAACACTTAATTCTCCTGTATGGGCAGGAGACAAACATTAATCTGAAGAAAAGTTAAGAAAGTATTTGATATTCTTTTATCTTGTTTTCGCATCAGTGCCCTAAATTACATAAAGGAACCTGTGATTAACGGGTTAATTAAGGAAGCTACTTTTATGTGTCAAACATAATGTGGTAGGTAATTAGATAACTAAAACAACCCCCGAGGGAAGTGTGGTGGATGTGACCGTCAGGTCCATCACACAGCAAGGTGGTCTCGGTTAGCCGAGAGCTTTCCTCAATGGAATTTATTTGATGCGAATGTTAGTTAGACAAAGACCTTAGAACTTGTAAGTTGAAACCCTCATTCATACCATTTTAGGGGACCCGAATGGGAATATGCCCTACAGGAAAGAGAGGTCGAGCGATGCCTCCCTCTCATTTCCCATTCTCTTTGAACCAAGTGTGGTATGAGTGTGCTTGGGTCCAGTTGTATCTACGCAAAGTGGAGCGGCTGTCGACCGACGCTAGAAGGCTGTTAGAAAGACTCGACTGCTAGGAACCCGGACCTCAGGTCCATCCTAGTGGGAGCGGCCGGAAATGTAACATGCCCGTTTGTCCGCTTGCGGGACACGTCTTAGCAGCCCATCAAGAGGAGAGTCTAGAAGGCTCCGCATGGCACTCGTAGGGAGTGACACAAGGTTTGCGATCTAGGTCTTTCCGAGTCTGGCCTGAGCGCAAGTGTCTAGCCGTTTCCACTTGGGATCGACCTGAGGTCAGGGTTCCTTTCCTACCAGCAAAGTCACAATCTTTCTTCTGAACGGCATAGACCCATTCCTTTGCCCTAAAACAGAATAAACCAAAAATTCTACATCCACTGATACTAGGCCTTTATTATCTCAACATTTGAGAAAAGTTCCCAGCTAACCGGAACCACCCTTCCGTAGGATGGACCTAAGTCACATCCACTGCATTTCCTCATTTTTCTGTAGTTATCTAATTATCTAACACATTACGTTTTGACATGCAAAATCAGCTCCCTTAATTAAACAAATTAATCATGGGTTCCTTCACGTAACTTAGGCACTGACACAAAAACAATGTTAAGCAAGTTCCTTTTCCTCAAGCATCAGTTCTTTATTTATCATAATTCCGGATTACATCCAACATCATGCCCGAAGGCCATCCCAGCAATCTACAGGATCGCTATTTCAAGTTCCGCCCATAGAATGTCAAGATTGTGAGAGAGAAGGAAGGTCACTTGTAGCTTTCTTTCTTGCACAATGGGGGAATACACACACATGTGGAGGCTGAAAACAGTTTTCGTCTTCTTAGTTGTGTAAGCCAAAAATAACTCAAGTACATAGAAATAGAAGAACCCTATATATGGGTCTCAAACCAAACTCAACTAACTAAGGTGGCATACTAACTGAGCCACGAACTAGAGTAGATAAGGATAGCTGTCATCTAGCTATTATTCATGGGCGGTGTACCAACCACATCTGTAAAACTGACAAGTCGGTGACATAAATGCACAACGGTCACCCTGGCATATCACGAGTGGAGCTCGATATCTCAACACTCCCCCTCGAGCTCAATCCCAATTCCTGCACACCAAGCAGGTCTCTGAACTTGTGCAGCTTCTCTGCACTCAATGCCTTCATAAATATGTCAGCTACCTGATCCTCTGTGCTGACATAAACTAGATCAATAAGTCCTAGTAAAACCCTCTCCTGCACATAGTGATAATGCACCTCAATGTGCTTTGTTCTAGCATGATAGATTGGGTTATTTGCCAAGTGTATACTGCTCATGTTGTCACAATAAATGACAACTGGCCCATCTGTAGGATGATGCATATCATAAAGTAGCTTATGCAACCAAGCTACCTCACATGCAACCATTGCTGCACCCCTGTACTCAGCCTCTGTGCTCGACAAGGCAACTGTAGGTTGTTTCTTGCTGCTCCAAGTGACTATAGCACTCCCAAAAGAGAACACATATCCACTGGTAGATCATCTATGAGAAATACTACCAGCCCAATCAGCATCAGTGTATCCATGCAACTGTATCTGAACCCCAGTCTCATAAAGTAGT
This sequence comes from Lygodium microphyllum, assembly GCF_053477565.2. NCBI lineage: Eukaryota > Viridiplantae > Streptophyta > Polypodiopsida > Schizaeales > Lygodiaceae > Lygodium > Lygodium microphyllum. The sequence goes on from NC_141140.1 coordinate 172,785,229, forward strand.
CCATACTGCAATGTGGACTTCAGATACCTGAGTATGGGTCTAGCCGCATCCAAATGCGATTTCCTTGGAGCTTGCATAAACTGACTTAGCAATCCAATAGCATAGCTCAAATCTGGCCTGGTAATAGTCATATAAATCAAACTTTCTACTATGCATCTGTACATAGTAGGGTCTTCCAGAAGCTCACCTGCATCTGCACTCAGCTTCACATTCTACTCCAAAGGAACTGAAATAGGCTTACAGCATGTCATCCCATATTTGGACAGCATGTCCAATCCATACTGCCTCTACAAGAGCCATATCCCTCTTGGTGATCTAATCACCTCAATGCCCAAGAAATAACGCAGCTCTCTCAAATCCTTCATCTCAAACTTCTGCTTCAATAGCATTTTCACATGAAGGATATCTTCACCACTATCACCTGCGATAATCAAATCATCAACATAAATGACAAGCAGCATAATACCTTTCTCTGTTTTTCTCACATAAAGTGAGAAATCTGCCTTGGAAGTCTGAAAGCCAATAGTGACAAGATACTGTCCTATCTTGTCAGACCATGCTCTAGGTGCTTGCTTCAAGCCATACAAGGATTTCTTCAACCTGCAAACAAACTCAGGATGAACAACATGCACATAACCTGGTGGCTGCTCCATATAGACCTCTTCTTGCAAATCACCATGCAAGAAGGCATTCTTTACATCCATCTGATGTAAAGACCATTCCTTTGATGTAGCCATAGCAATGACTACTCTTACGATTGCCATCCTTGCAACCTGACTGAATGTTTCTTCATAATAAATGCCATATGTTTGTGCATACCCCTTGACTACTAATCTTGCCTTGTATCTGTTCACAGAACCATCTGCATTGTGCTTCACCTTATAAACCCACTTACAACCAATTGCATTCTTATCTTTAGGCAAAGGTACCAATTCCCATGTAGCATTTTCTTCCAAGGCATCCATTTCTTCATCCATGGCTTTCTCCCATTCTTCTTTTCCCATGGCTTGCTCAAAAGAAGTGGGTTCTAGTTCCTGTGTCACTTTGACCATATAGGCATAGTGAATGGCTGTAAATCCATCATACTTCAGCCTATCCACAGGATACCTAGCTCTGGTAGACCTGCACAAAGTAGGTTCACTCCCAGGTGCTCTCAAAGCATCCCTGGTCTTCCTTACTCCAGGTGTAACAATAGAAGGAATACCCAACTCATCATCAATGCTCTGTTCTGAGCCACTGGATTCACCATCCACATAAGAGTGACTTGCATTCACATCAAACATGGGCTGATCTACCTTCTCTTTTCCTTTTCGTGAAACGTGTATACCACTATCTATATTGTTTTGAGGAGATTCTCCTGATCTCAATCTGCCTATCCATGGCGAAGAATGTGAACCACTGCTAGAGGACACTCCAGGTCCACTAATATTTTGTGACTGCTGCTGTGAATTCTGTGCAACATTACCATTTTGTGCATCTACATCATCAATCACATTTGCTGGTTTATACTAGCTACTCATCTCATCAGAAACAACATCTTTGCTCACTGTAAACGTATGAGTAGAAGGGTTATAGCATCTATACCCTTTCTGCTGCTGCAGAGAGTAACCAATAAAGATGCACTTCTAAGCTTTTGGATCCAACTTGGATCTCAACTCATCTAGCACATGAACATAGGCAATGCAACCAAAAATCTTCAAATGAGAAATATATGGTTTCCTACCAGTATGCGTCTCCTCTGGAGTCATCCCATGTATTGCTGTAGTGGGAGTCCTGTTCATTATGTAGGTTGCTTTAGCAACTGCTTGAGCCCAGTAAAAATCTGGCAAGTCTTTTTCATTGAGCATGGCACGAGATACCTCTCCAATATGCCTGTTTTTCCTTTCTGCAATTCCATTTTGTTGTGGGGTATGACTGCATGAATATTGTTGATTTATGCCATGCTCCTGCAGGAACCTTGCAAACTCATTTGAGAGGTACTCTCCCCCTCCATCTGAACTTAGGCATTTTATTTGCAGGCCTGTTTCTTTTTCAACCATAGCTTTAAGAGTTTTGAAATACCCAAAAACTTCACTTTTCTTTTTCATAAAATACACCCAAACTTTTCTGCTATAGTCATCAATAAAAGTGACAAAATAATGAGAGCCTCCAAGAGATGCAGCTTGAGTAGTCCACACATCAGAGTGGATTAATTCCAATGGCTTCTTACTCTCTTGAACATGTCTAGGAAATGGTTTCCTTTCCTGTTTTCCAAATTGATAGGCTTCACATACCTTATGCATTTTTGCAACCTTGAATTTAGGCAATCTTGCAACAATATTTTGGGCCTGCATTGATTTAAGTCGATGTACATAAACATGACCAATGCGTTTATGCCAGATATCAATATCTGCACTACACCAGTCCCATGTGCAAACATTAGCATCCATGAGGATTAAATCTGACCTGCAAGCCCTGCTCAACCATTTGACCAACAGAAACCAGATTCTTGGTGATATTCAGGACATGAAATACATCCGACAAGTATTTATTTTTCCCATCCTGCATAGACAAAGGGAATTTTCCAATCTGCAAAATAGGATGTGCAGTATCATCACCAATCTCCACAAATCCTGGTTTTTCCATTTTCCTTGCATCCTCCATCCATTCTGCATGACCTGTCATGTGGTTTGATGCACCTGAGTCAACATACCATACATTGTTGCTTTCTTCTGCACTTGTCACATAATTGTTCATGTGCTGCACCATAAACAAATTCTCATTTCTGTCATCACCCTGTCTACTAGAAGATGCATAATTCCCTTGTTGCAATTTTCTATTCATGATATCATTCTGCTTTTTATAGCAGTCTTTAGTCATATGACCCATTTTACCACAGTAGTAGCATTCAACATTCCTGTTTGCATTTTGGCCTCTTTGCCATCTACCACGACCTCTTTGGCTCCCCCTACCTCTAGAGTTACCACGTCCTCCTCCATAGGACTGGTTTTCTTGAGTTTGTTGCATATTCTGATTTCTACCACAGCCTCCAGATCGGCCTCCTCTACCTCTGCCTCTACCTCTTCTAGCATTTGATTAGAAGACAACTTCTTTTGAAGTTCCTCCTGAAGAAGATGCACCACATTTCTCTGCTCCTCAGAAATTAGAAGAGCAATCAACTCCTCAAAATCAGGGAATCTTTCACGGACAGAAATGGATGTTCGAAACTGTGCATAATCCTTTCCTAGACCATTCAAGGTCACATAAACTAAATCATCATCTTCCACTGGCGACCCATAATTCTCTTTTTACATGTGGATATCTTCTTTGTTGTTCAGTCAATACTTTTGCACCAAAGCATATTGCATATTGGATTGGGCTTGTATCAACAGTAATAATGATAGGCTTTCCATGTGAATAGTCAGCCTTTCTCAACGTAGGAGCTAATTTTAAGAGTTGCTTCAATTTCTTCATTGCTTTCTGATGGTTCCTTTCCCGATGAAATTTTTGACCTTTCCTTAGAAGTTGATAAAGAGCATTGGCTACATGTGCAAAGTGAGGAATCCATATCAAATAGAACACACATGTACCCAAGAATCTACGCACCTCTGATATATTTGTGCATACATCTCACATTCTATCAATCCCATCTATTTTTGCTAGTGATAGCCTTTGCCCATAAGGCCCACATATATCCCCAACAATCAAAACCTCTTCAACTCCAAAGACAGACTTTTTTCCAGAAAGAGTTAAATGCACCTCTTCTAGATGTGTCAAAATCCTCTCACAATCCACAATATGATCTGCATCAAACTGTCTACATCCATGAACATCCATCTCTTCATTCTTTTCATTCACTGCACACCCTTTGATTGGAACATCATCCAAGAAGGGCATAGTCAATTGTGGTATAAAATCCCTGAGTACCCTATTCATAGCGTTTGCCATGTGTGCCACTGAGTTTGTTGCACCCTATGGTGGGAGAGTACATATCCATACTAACCCCAAAGGAGTCTTCATGGTCGTGATATCTCTGCTTTCAATTGCAAGCTGAAACTGATCATAACCTAAGTAAAGATCATCCAAAGAATAGATCACTTTGCCTGCAAAAGCCTCTGCAAATTCATCAACCACAGGACCTGCACCCACATTACTTATGGTCACTTTATTGACTGGTTGCATGTCTTGAATAAATCTCAAAGCCCCATTCTTTTTGGGCACAGTAAACCAACGATTTGAGTACGGGGCTAAAGAAGGCTCCAAGATCTTCATGTGAACCTTTTCATTTAGTAAATCCATCAACTTTGGCAAGTAATCTTTAGGCACTGGTACATGTGGCACAGTAAATATGACCATAGGAGAGACAACATTTAGATCCACACAACCTATTTCACTTGACTGAAATGCAAATGCCTTCCCATGTCTAGCCAACATCCACATAAAATAATCTCTCTCAGCAGGCAAAAAAAAACCCTTGTGCACCAACTTTCAATTCCTGTAATGTTTCAGATGTAAACTGATGACCTATATCTTTAGGATCTCGTAAGCTTGGCTGCCTTGACACTTTTTCATACATACCCTCACTCTCTGGTGTAAGTGGCAAAGCAATTGGTTTCACCTTTTTGTCAACTGTCTTATACTTTGTCTCCACAAGTGCTTCAGTCCATTGTAATCCTTTATGCTGAGCAAACAATGCTATAACATCATACATATCCAAAGAACATATTGACAACACTCTATTTTCAACCTCATTTTTTGCATGTATAGTTGCTGAAATTTCAGCCATAGTGTCAGTAATATTCAGCCCATAAAAGATGCCTGAAATGCCATCATTTTCAGCTAACAACCCCAATGCTCTCAGTTTCTTGGTAGCCCGTTTCATAGATATGCATTCAGCCCTACACATAGCTTCCATAGGCTTAAACCAACATGAACCACTTGCTGTAAACTGAGAACTACCAATAGTAGATACATGCTTCATTTCATCAAGAGGCGAGTGCAACCACTGAATAGCACTACTGTAGCCTCGCATTACATCAGTGCTTAATGAAAATCCAGGTCTTTGAATTCCCTTGCATTTGGAAACAAAGGAGACTCTCGAAGCGTATCATGATTTCTAGGATGATTAACACAAACAGTAAGAAATTAGACTACTTTCCTCCCATCTTTGCTTCTGACTCTTGCATAAGTAGAACCATCATCAAGCATCTTTGTTTCCATATGCACACCTGTAATATAGGGCTGTCCCAAAATCACTGCATATGCGGAATTATCTTGCACAAAGAAGTGTTGCTCTTCTTGTACATAACCAATCATTACTTTTACATTAGGACATGTAGCATAGAGCTCCCCTGAAGAATTATTTGCAGCCCTCATACACCAACCATGATCAGTGTCTACAGGCCATGCACCATTTTTATACAATCCATACTCAATGACATTTATCTCAGACCCATGGTCAAGTAAAGCAACACAAGGAGTTTCACGCTCCCCTATTTTCACTATCGTTTTAGTGGTAGCTCTAGCCCAATTATTTCTTGTGTAGTGACTTCGAGAAATAAATCCTAGAGTCTCTTCTCCATATTATTGCACTTGCCTTACTCCACCATGCATATTGCTACAAGACAATGCATTTTCAACCACTTTCTTCTCTTTTCCACATGCTGTCCACTGATTAGTAGCATCCTCCATAGACAATCCTGTACTTCATGCTCATATTCAGCTCGAACACCCAACAAACTAGTTTCCTCTTCAAATTGTAGCAATGCACTAGTGGTATCACCAAGAAACTGATGCTTCCTTTTAATTATGTCAATGATCTCATCATGAAATTCTCACTTGGCAATGCCAAGCACATCTCCCAAGGTAAATTACACCCGACTGTTTAAGATCCGTTCTTCAAGAACCTTCTTAAGATCTGTGGTTGTCTCAATGTCAGATTGCAACTTATATCCTGGCTGCTTGCCCTTCTTTTTTCCCTCTTGTTTGTTATCCTGTTTTTCTCTTGACTGACCTCGTCCATAACATACTTGAGAGGTGGTTGATTTGCAGCTTTAGGCTGATCCACACTTCTTCTTGTCATTCTTTTAGATGTCCCCACAATATCTTCATCTCTTTTTTGTTTTTCTTCCACAAGTACATCCATGTTTTGCACCTTTGCTAAATATGCATACACTGAATATGCATCTACTAGTGATTCCCAACTAGTTATGCCACGAATGTCTTGCCCTGCATGAGACATTTCACTATTAGTGACCTTTCTCTTTTTAGCTGCATGTAAAGCATGTGTCCATATTTCAGCCTTTGGACCAACCATCACTTGGCCATGCATTCTATCCAACTGTAGACCAAAAGTAGAAGCATGTACCACTGCATAAGAATTTTGGATAGCGTTCCTTTCCAAAATTCAAAGCAAGAGGAAATCCCATTTCTTGTGCATGGATCTTGCCATCTTTCCAAAAGTTAAGCTGTCGTGCCAAGGCCTCCTGATAGGCAGCACAATCCTTTCTCTCGTGCTGCAAACTGTCACACCACATGCATCTTTTTCCAGGCTTAGGGCATGTTGCTCTTCCCCTTTCCTCTTGTCCTTTTCGTCCAATTTTGCAACTTTCAATTGAAGATCCTGCATGCCTTTGACCAATTCATCTAAGACATCTTCCCTAACAGAGGGAACAATAGTAGGTACAACCATAGGGTTAGTCACAGAAGTAGGTGTCTTACTGGATACATCAACTATCTTGCCCGTAACAGTGGGCAAGCTAGAGACATGCAATCTTTCTCTTCTTCTATGCTTCTTCACAAGTGCAGTAACATGTTCCTTGACATGTCTCCACTCTGTTTTCAAACCTATCTCTATAGTCTGATCCTCCAGCAAATCATCAAGCTTCTCTTGAAGCTCAGGATCAGCTGCCTGTAGAAACAATTCAATTTTCTGACTTGCAAGAGCTTGCTGTTCTACAATATCCAACTGCTCGAATCGACTTTCAAATTTTCTTAACAATTCCATAGCCACAAGACCCTTATTGGGTTGTAAAACCCACTCTTGAAAAGTCTTGCGTGTAATCAAAGTGGTGTCCTCAATGTAAAATTCTTCCCTGAGTGTCTTCTTGAAGGCTACCCAGTCAGCATCCTGCAAGTATAATTCAGTAATCCGTGCTTTAAGTTCATGAACAGTAACACATACAAAATACCGGCTCCATGTAGATTGAGCCACTCCAAAGAATTCCATCTTTTGAGCATAGGTATGTACATATGCAAATACGTTCTTGCCATTGAATAACTTCACCTCATGCTCAACTGCTTGCAAAGCATTCATCATAACACTTTCTCTATGAGCTGAAGCTTGCATCACCTGTTGTTATTGTTGTACATGCATAAGCATATTCATATTTTGCACCAACTATTGCAAAACATCACTGGAGAATGTATTCGAAGATTCTCCCATCTTGTCTTTCCTTCTTTTGACGACCTTTCACATTGGGTTCACCAATGTCGGAGGGGTTTTTGTCGAAAGGTTGAATCCACCGGGAATCAGAAGTAGAAGGAAGTAGAGATAGGAGATGGAAGAGAAGATAGAGAATACCCAAGTGGTAAACACTACAAAGACAAATCACAATGAATTGAATCAATATGTATTGAAAGAACCTAGAATCTTCGCACTACTCAAAAGTAATCTCCAAGCATTAGATCTCATGGAGCTTCTTCGTAGAACAAAATGTGCATAAAAATTACAGCTCCTTCTCTATTGCTCCGAACCTAAATCTGATGGTTTCATTGGGTAAAACCCTAGGACACCTGGTCACGGATCTCCCAAATCACTCCTTCTTCTTCTTTCAGTTCAATTTGTATTTTTCAACCTGTTTACAGCAATCGCAACGTGCGCGTTTTCATCAATCTATCCCCCTTGTGAAAATCCCCTAATTGGTTCAATCTGCAGTTTTCAGCCTATTTACAGCAATCGCGACACGCGCGTTTTTGTCAATCTGTCCCCCTTGTGAAAATCCCCTAATTGGCTGAAAAAGCAACTAGCTTTTTACATGCCACCCTAATCTAGAAGCTTTTTAACTTTTTTAGATTTTTACAATAAATAATATAAAAAATAGACTAAAATTATCCAAAAATATAGTATTTTTGGATAATCCATGTAACTCACACTAGTACTAATGGCTGAGATCACATTGACTCTCTAGATCAATAAAGAAGTCGGATGATGATGCATTCCATACTTTTTCACACTGTGTCCTCATAACATCACAATAACGTGTCATGTGGTGATGGTAGAGGACCATCCCATGTGTGCATAGGGAAATGGAAACATACATGGCATTAAGGGTCATAACATCTCTCAATCCTCACCTCTCAAATTCCATTAAAGGAAAAATCGGTCACACTTAGTGCCCCTTTTGTCTCATGCTCTTTTGATAGATACAAGAGGGTAGCCCAAAATTACATCCCCATTTGGTTAGGATGAAATGTTACATCACTCAAAAATTGTTCATGAAGAGTGTCTTTGTCTCGTTGATGATGTCCAAGAGTGTCGACTAATGAAGAAGCATACCCAAAGAGGTAGCCAATAGATTAAGAACTTGAATGCCATGTAGAAGAGATAATCTCCTATAGGGATCAAATGCATTGATGGAAACACAGGATACAGTGCACCAAGAAAGACAACTCTAGAATTTCATCCTAGGAATTTCAATTGAGGACTTAGTTGTTCTAGTCTACGGGGTGTTGCCACATTCTCTATAGCTAGCTTCCCATTCAAGGGTGCTTATTACCTTTTCTTGTAGTAAGGTCTATTTTGACAACGAATTTTTCATTTTCTCTCATAATATTTATTATTATTATTTTGGTTTTCTTTTTTGTCTCTCTTTTTTCTTTATTGTTTTCATTTTCTTTTCACTACTCTTGAGGGTGTTTCCACCTTTTCTCAAAGAGTAGGTTGGGATGATAGCGATCAAAGTCCTTTTCTGTCATGACTTTTTCTTTTCTTTTCTTTCTTCTGGTAAATGTAGGAAACAAAATATACCATAACCATCCTCACCATATATGTTGGATTGAATAAGAAGGTAACATAACAAGGGCAAGAGATGGAGACTAGGGGCTAGAAGAACACTACCACTTCATCAAGATGAGAATGATGGATATCAACAACAACATGAGAACTAGTAAGGAGCAATACCCAATAGGAAAATGGACTATTGGATTTGAGTATCAAGATTCCTAGGGAGGAAAATGCTTCTTCAAGTGGTAACCATTAATTAGGATGGGATCATGAGAGGTATGAATAGCTTGTATTGGGACAAAGTTGTTAGGGTTGATAGCAAGTATCTTATAGGGGCCCATCTAGCAATGTTGGAGCTTTCTTGGAAACTTGCCAAAGTAAGAATTATAGGTGAGGACTAGGCCACCTTCTTTGAATTCCTTGTGGTTGATGAAGTTGTCATGGTAAGCCTTTCATCAAGCTTTTGGGGCTTCCATACACTATAAGGATATCCATTGTATTACATCCAAACATTCCAAGTGGAGGAGGTAGCATTGCACAAACTCGTCACTTTTGAGCCACTCTTTGATAAATACTCGCAAAGAGGGTAGTTCTAGCTCAAAAGGGAAGACGAATTCTATACTGTACCTCAATTGTAAAGGTGTCTATCCCATAGCAGCCTTATGGAAGGCTCTATATACCTAGAGAGGACCTCTATAAGTTCATCATCCCAATCACAGTGATATGCAGTAATCATCCTTGTTAGGATTGAGGAGAGAATGTGATTACTAACTTCAACTTAGTTGTTGGCTCTGGATAGTAAGGTGTCGACTTACAATGGGAGATCTTATAAAGCTTTGTCAGCTCTTTCATAATCTTATTCAGAAAGTGAGTATCTATATCATTAACTAGCTCTGAGGGATTGTCAAAGCAAGTGATAAGATTCTCATACAAGAACAGGGTCACCCTATTGCTATCATCTCATTGGCTTCACACCACTTCATCATGTAGTCTATACATACCAAGATCTATCCATTTTACTTCCTTTTAGTTGGAGGGTTGATTGGGCCCATGAATTTGATTCCCCACTTCTACAATGGCTTTAGGAAGAGGATGGGTTTTCATGGCATGGCACTAGCTTTGGTAGGCTTTTCTATTCCTTTTTGATAGGCATCATAACACTTATAGTAATTGTAGGCATCTCTATGTAGTGTAGGCCACAAGTAACTTGCAAGCAAAGCCTATCTGGCTATTGCTTCTCCTCCAAAGTATCCTCCACATGGCTTGTCATGGCATGCTTTAAGCATGATCTTGATCTCATCTTTACAACACATCTCTATAATTCTTTAAGCATGATCCTGATCTCATCTTTACAACACATCTTTATAATACTTCATCTTTGCCTTCAGTTTCTTGTACAATGTGCCACCTAGCAAGATGCAAGGGGTTGATTCTAATAGAAGCTTCTTCTTCTCTCTGCTAGAGATGCCTGGGGGTACTATTGTGTGTGCAAGAGATTATGAATGTTTGCATACCATGGGGCTACTGTTTCAACCAAGAACATGGAAGCATCAGGGAGATCCAAATCAGCTTGCCCCTCTTTTGTAGTCCGAGGAGTCCGCGATAAATGATTGGCAAGAACATGGAAGTGGTCCCACTTAGTAACCACTTCAAACTCAAAATCCTAGAAAAAGAGTAACCACCTCATCATTCTACCTTTTACATCAGCTTCATTTATCAAGAAGGACAATGCCTCATGATCTACATAAAACTTGAAGTGCATTGACAATAGGTAGTGTTGAAACTTCTCTAAGGCAAAGACCATTGCAAGGCACTCAAGCTCTACCACTGTATAGTTCCTCTCTTTATCAGTGGCTTTTTAGCTTGCATAATAGATAGGTTGTTCTAGCTTTGAAGAGTCTTTTTGGCAAAGGACTATACCTAAGCCTTTGACAAATGCATCAGTATGCACATGAAATTACTTCATCCAATCAGGGGTTGGAGGATGGGTGCTATGCTAAGACACCACTTCAAGGTATTAAAGGTCTCTTCACAATCATCTATCCAAATAAAATCTGCATATTTTCATAAGAGCTCATGTAAGGGAGCTACCTTTGTTGTGGTGAGTGATGAGTCTCCTATAATAGTGCATGTGGCTGAGAAATGCCCTCAACTATTTGAGGTTAGTTGGTGCTATTAAAGCTACAATGTTCTCAATCTTGGTAGGGTCTGTTGCTATTCCTTGTATAGAGATAATGTGACCTAGAAGAACACCTAAAGAGACACCAAATATGCATTTTTTGAGGTTGAGGGTGATCCCATACTCTTAAAAAGCATATTTTCAAGTGTCCCCAATGCTCACGAAGTGGATTGAAGACATAGAAATCATCTAGATATATCTCAAAGAAATCATGCATATGATTGTAGAATGTGACCATCATCACTCGTTGGAAAGTGACAAGGGGATTGTAGAGTCCAAATGGCATCATTTTGTAGGCAAAGGTACCTCATTCTACTATGAATATTGTCTTGGATTAGTTCATTTTTTAAATTTGCACCTGATTGTATACCCCTAAATCCATCCAATAGGGAGTAGAGACTAAGTCTAGCTACCACTGTGTCCAACAAATAGCCTATGAAAGGGACATAAAAACGATCCTTCTTTGTCTTTGACTTCAACTTGAAAAAGTGCACACATATTCATAGCTTTCCATTCTTCTTGGATACTAGTACGATGGATGAAACCCATTCACTATTAGCTATTGGATAAATGAACTTAGATTCTAAGAGCTTCAACTACTTTCATCAGGGCTAAGAAATTTGGATTCATGTATCTATGTCTTTCACTTACAAGCTTGGCACTAGGATTGTGATTGATGTGATGTTGACACATTGTGGGATCCATCACCTTCAAATATTTATACAACCATGCAAACATATCCAAGTTCTCCCTTAGTAGGTCATGTAGGACTAATAGCTCCTCTTCTCTAGATGGCTGGTACCCACTTTCAGGTGATGTTCAATGCCATATATATCCAAAAAATTTAAATTTTTTCACCTTTCTCTTTGTGGATGAAGGTCGTGCGGACTTCTTTCTAGGTATAGATATTTGACTCCTTCAAGGTAGTGGCCTCCTTGTTGGATGCTCCACTAAAAGTAGCTTCTTTCTTAATGGTGTCTTGTCTGAATCTTTGGGATGCTGGTATCAGGGCTATTTCTAATTTTTTTAAATAGTTAGTTACCTCTTGAATCGAGAAATCATCTTTTGAGGATGCATCTAGAAATTTCACATAACAAGGATTATCTATATTCTCTTCAGAGGACTACAGGACTAATGCTTGTTGGCAAGGTGCATCATCATCATCCTTTCTCAATAAGGGTTGTTAGGGAAACAAGAGATACTTCCAAAGAAATGATTATTTTACTTAATCCATTTCTTATAAATCCTTTATATATGATGAGATTCATTTATCAATTCTAAGGGTCCTTCTATCTCTAACTATGCTATGACCATGTAACATGGAGAGTAGTACATTCGTGCTTCTATCTCATTGTATGAAGTAATTTTAAAAGTAATTTCTAGTTTAAAAAAAATATACTCATCCATTGACAAGGATGTTTCCTTTTTTGGAATTGACTTATAGTACCAACTATTAGGGATTGTTTCTTTGTTTTCTTGGGAAAGATCTATTTAAGAACTTTTTCATTTGTTGATGTACCATCTCTAACTTCAGTGGGGAAGTGTGATAAGAATTTGATAGAGGTGGATCCATTACCTTTTTGCGAGCCATATAACTTCCGTACCACCTTATTGGCTTCTATGCCCAAGCTTAGGGTCTCCTTGAACCAATCCATTTGTGCTTTTGCTTCAAAACAACATGGTCTTGCTAGTAGAGCAGAGGATATGGGGTCCCATAAGAATCTGGTTTCACTACTAGGTAAGTCGACCAGTAGACTCTTTATGCTAAGGTTTTCTTCACATATGGGAGAATAACCAAAGGCTTAATTTTGTACTGGTCCAGTAGTCTAGTAAGCCACTATGCAGGCTGCATACCTTGTAGGCCTAGATACTTCATTGTCACATCTATCATTATGTTCACTGATGATCCTCCATCAATCAATGCATGTGCAATAAACATCCCTCATTCCAAATTCCACTCTATGGGGTGTCGAGATCCAAGAAAGCATTAACCACATCTACTTCTTTTACTAGCATTGGGGCCTTATTGGACTTGGTGGTAGTTGTGAGAGAAATCCTTAGGCCACGTCTTCTTGTTAGTATGATTTTAAATTTATTTCAATAGCTAGAGGATAGCATGAGCACAACTATTGAAATGTTAGGTTTGATATGAAGATGTTTAGGTCTTTGACTAAGTCATACTCTTTGATAGGATCCAGGGGCTTCTTTAGCTAGCTAGGGAATAGACTAATACCCACTTTCATCTTTCCTCTTTCATGTAGAAGTGCTAACATCTAAACTTCTTTCATTACTGGGAGTATTTCTACATCATCTATGTCTTAGACATGTGGTCTTATCCCCACGACTCTCTCTGCGTCCTTCTATGTGGCACTGCATTGTTTTGTTATGTACTATTCTATTTTAGGATTAAAAGTTTAAAGTTCATAGTCTTGGTAGGAGTACTATTTTCTTTTTGGACGAGTGATTCCTTTTTCTTGGAACATGTGATTCGAGAAACTTCCAATTCCACCAAGTCGAAGGAAAATTCTTGGGTCTTCTATTGGTTATTCATGAGGTTGGCCTTCACAAGAAATGGACTAGGATATTCTTTGGCAGTGTTTCCTTATCCTTTGCATCAATTGCATAAGGGCTTGTAGTCCATTGACCTTCTAGGGCGGTTTGGAAAATTTGGGGAGATGTGACCCTTCTCTCCACATCCGTAGCATTCCACTTTTGATTTAGCTAAGATTTTCTTCCTGTATAGATTTGGGAGGGAAACCTCCTTGGGTAAAAATTAGAGCCAATTTCTCTAGGCTCTGGTCAATCTCTTGGGTCGTCATCTTGGATTCTACCAAATCGAATCTTTCTTCATCTTTGTTCCTTGTTTCATGCATCTACTTCAAAGAATGTATGCCTTCTATATGATTCTTTTGTAGGTAATATGAATAGAAGGGTCTTGGTATGGTTGGCTTTTGGGTACCTTAAAAGGCTAAATGTCCAATCTGATGGCACTATTCACACCATGTTTTATATTTCATTACATCTCTTCCACCTCGTGTAGTATTGGATATGCTGGTAGTATTTACCTTTAGTGTTTGTAGCTATTTTGTAATCAGATCCACCATCTCTTTCTTGATGCTTTCAATTGAATTGGAAAAATAGTCATTCAAAATTTCTCATCTTGGAATACTCACAATAGGGTTTTGGGAAGCCTCTGTAATCACTATATAGACTATTCTGACTTCTATTGAGACAATTAGTTGGTGATTCTAGTTGGTAAGGTTCCACCGTTGTTGTGGAGTTGCCAGTGGGGGAGCAGTTTTAAGCCACTATTGTTATGGTTGAATTATCATTTTATTTGCATCTGAGTGTGGGGGTAGAGAATAGTCCTTGGGACTACATTTGGTGCATATACCATTTTTGGCATTGGAGGAGGTAAGACTCCTCTTCCTAAGGTCATCAACAACCTTTCTTCAATTTCATCATACAATCTTGCACCTTCCATTATAGCTTGCAGGTTGACTAGTCTTCTAAGCTCCACAAACTTATGAACTTCTAGTTGCAGGTCTCTAAGAAAAACTCCCATATGGATATCTTCATCCAAGTTATAGTTGGTCCATCTCTTTAGTATGAATTCCATTCTAGAGACATATGCTTTCATTCATTTTCTAGCATACTAACTTAAGTTCACCAATTCCTCTTCATCTACTCTTCAAAATCTCAATGCTTGAATTTGGTGAGAAAGGCTACCTTTAGGTCATTCCATGTGCCAAAAGTTCATGCTGCTTGTCTTTCATACCACTAAAACATTGGATCTTTAAAAGTGGTGGGGAACATCACCAACCAATGCTCTAGGATCCTAGCATTGTTGGCTATACATGCTACCATGAACTTGTCTACATGAAAATTAGGGTCTTCATTGTATTATTCCTTAAAGATTGGCAATGAGACTATATTTGCTTGCAACATTTCCAAGATGGATTTGACTTGGAAGGGGACATTGGGTTGCCATTGGGACTACTTTTGCAAAGAGTATAACAAGGGCACCAAAGGAGGATCCTATTATTGGCTTTGGTTTTTGCCTTCTCTCTTCTCATGTACCTCTAGACTCATTCTAGTACTTGTCTCTTAATTGTGTAATTCATCAAGGAGTTAGCTCCACCCAGTTTTTTTGTACTCAATAGAAGGTAATGAGAAGGGCTTCAATCTCTAGAGGACTCTCTTGCCACCAACATTTCTTCTACTTCCTTCTCACAGTCTTTGCATTTGTCTTTCATTCCACTCCAAAGGGAAAGATATTTAGTTTTAAAGGTATCAAAATTCATTCTTTTGAGGACCATTGTCTTGATAATGCCAACTTTGGACGGGTTCAATCACATAGATGGTGAGGAACACTCTCTCTACTACCTTCCAATGGTTTACCAATTAGACAAACAAAAGGTTGTCAATATACCAAGCATTCCATGTACCTTGCTATTGGGTATCCATGAACGAGTCTCAACTCTTTTCTTTCTTATTTTTATGAACCTCAATAGACTAGGTCTCTTGAAGCTTCCTCACAATCTCCCACTTGATGATGCCTAAAAACTCTTTAATGAAGGTGAAATCTTCCATTGATACTCATTTTGTTTATTTTTCTCTTCTGTTTTGTGGTAAATAACAAGCTATTGTAATACAACATTCTGTAGCTTTAGAAGATAGTGGGATGAGTCTATCACATAGATCCCGCATCAAGATGGTGATATGTTTCTGCCATTGAGATTTGTTTTTTTGTAGAAAGCGGCATTGGAAATGAAGATCTCTAAGTCTTCAAGAATAATAGGAATGCTACAATCTTCCATTACTTTTCTTCCTCTTCAATAGTGCATTTTCTTCCATTTTCAGTCTATAAAAGTGCTTGTTGATAGCAATGCTTGCTAGTTGCATACAAAAAACATGGATCCCTAAGAGGAACACTAAGAGAATGGAAAAACTACTACAAGAAAATTGTATTGTCACACCAACAAGCACATTCTTCATAGTTTAATCAACCACAACAAGAAAAAGAATACTAATCTTCATGCAACATCATATAGTGAATCTCCCACAGGTTTATCACAACAAATCTTCAACATATTCTTCATGTTCTTCATAAAAACTACTTAAGAATCCAAAGAACACAAAGGAATGATCAACTTTGAATGGAATTCATCACATAGTATTCATATTTCATCATCTTCATAGTCTTTCTCTCATGTATATACAATATTTTTCATATGAAATTGGCCATTTCTCAAACACTATCTCGCTCATATATGCTCTTTATCAATAGTACATGAGAATAACAAAGAATAATTCTCAATAATCCTCTCCTAGTTGGACGTCCCTCCCAAGAGATATGCTTGATATGAAGAGTGAGTAGAGCCACTATATTCACCAGTATGTTGTTTGCTAATATTTAAATTAGATGTTCTAGTAAATGGTAATGCTATATTTTTTGAAGATTGAACCGTTGAAAGCTCATCGGTGTTATTGTCACTTCTGTCTTCAATTCAAGTCTCCAACAACTCCTACTTCTTTGAGCTATTTCAAGTTTATATCCTTCCTCTTCCAAGATTGCAAAAAATCCCGAAGCTAAATATCCATCCATCAAAACACATACTATCGAGACCTATAATGGGCTTGGCACTCACTCTAAGGATCTAGCGAGGCCTCCTATGCTCACCAAACCACCCTCGTGGCCTCACAATTAGGAGCATTGGAGGCTACACACTGCTCTAGTTAAATCATGCATTTGTATCAATCTGTAGTTTAATGGTTATTCCCATCTCAACTTCAGTAGAGGGAGTATATTATACATATTGGTGATCAACACCTCATTGCACACATAAAGAGCTCCTCCCTAGCAGAGTGTTGTACCTCATATGATTCTCCTATACCTTGTGGATTAGCCCTAGGGGATGAACCATCTCAACATAGAACACAATTGTAATATTTTCCATATAATTTTTGTTTTCTCACTTAATCAATCCCGACAATCGTTCCATCCTATAGCTCAAGAATCCTCACACGCTCTCATTGTTGTTCAATCTTTTTTAGAAATCAGTATTGTAATGCATCTAGGAGATGTCTTCTTTCTTGATACCATGTATAAGCATGCAAATGTAAGGTGTAATGCCATATAGTGCTCAAACAAATTAACTACAACCCAGCCAACATGTTGTGTGAAAAAAACATTCTTTCAATGATTTCCTTTCTAACGCATTACTTCATTGATTAGAAACACTAGAGTAATCTGTGCTATTGATCTTTTAAAAAAATTGAACAAATCCTATGTGCTTCATTTTAATGCACAAGCACTTATATATCTATGTAAAGTTCTAGATATTCTTACTTCTTTATGTATTCATTCATTATGTAGCATGTTTTCTATGTTTCACGATATTTTTTCCATAAAAACACTATTTAAACAATCACATTAACACACAAATGTTGTGTAGATTGAGGCCAACCTCATGCTTTATAGCCATTATACACTCAAAAAGCCTTCCCCTAATGTTTAGCAAATTTTCTTACCCTTAAACTAAAATTTTAAATTCTATTCTAAAACTCTATTTTTAAGTATTTTTATTTATTTTATCCATATAAAATACTATATTTTCTTATTTTTTAACTCTAGGAAAATAAGATAGATTGTGTCCATCATCATATTTAATATCATTCCATATTAACATTGTATGATCACCCAAAATGAAAAAATACAACATTTTTCCACATAAAACAAGTATTTTAGATTTTATTTAATTAAGACCACATGACCATGGACATGAATTGTGCATTTTATGGTTTGCAACCCTCAAATACATCACAATCAAGCTTCAAACAAAATTTCACCACATATGAACATGATTTATAACATGAAATGATAAAAAAGTTTCAAACTTCAATTGATAAAAAGAATTACTGCTATTTTGCAGGTCATTTCAAGCCTCAAGAATTGAATAGAGGACCACCATTTGACCCACCATTGTTCTCCAAACAATGTTAGACACTACTTCTCAACATCAACCTCATTCTTTATTCATCTAAGTCATGCCAAACCATTAGTCTCCATCCCAATTTCCTCTCAAGAATTTTTGTGTGAATCACCTATATATAGAAGGAGAGAGAGGGAGGAGAGAGAAAGACTATATCTATTGCTCTTCATACAGGCAACCATTTGTAAGGCTGGGTATAGCAATGAAGAATGAAAAATTGGAGGAGAAGCCAGATGCAAACGTTTGCCATGGGTATGTTGAGGATTTGGAGGCTTATGGCTCCCCCCCTCCCTCTCAATCCATCTATACTAGGGGCCTCTTCTTTTTTTCTTTTTGTAAAAGAAAAACACCTTGCTCCCCATTGTGTGAAGTTTTGGGGAAGGGGGGCCCAAAGGTCATGCCCCTTCCCTCTCTTAAGCCTCCTTCACACTCTCTTTGGCCCTCCTCCTCGAACAACCCTATCTTTTGTGTCCAACACAAAAGATCTACAAAGGAAAAATATTTACATGCCCATCTCAAAGTCCTACACTACCTCACACTTGTTGTCACCCATTCTAGTTCTCAAAAAAATTTCCAAAAATCCATGCTTGCTGCGAGGTCCATCTCAAAAGTGCTTTGAAAACACGTCTTCCATAGTTGCTTAAAATCATCAGGTCCGTATTTGTTGCTTCTATGGCCTTCCATTTCCACCTCAATTTAAACATTTTTGGCACATTTTGGGCCCTTTCTTGGTCTCAAAATTGTGTTGTCACATATAAAAGCAAATAGAGGCTTATAAACCACATATAGAAGCTCTATGTAACACTATAAAAGATCAATATAAGACATAAAGACCATATAGCTCAAACCAGAACCACTTCAAACCATCCAATACCTTCTAAAACATTCTCAATGATTCTGCAACTCACTCATTCAAAATCTCAACCTTAAAAATAGAAAGAAAACAAATCAAGTCAAAGGTAAAACAGACCCTATACAACCAAAAAGACATATTATAGAACCTATCTGAACATCATATTGCAATCAAAAACCATCGTGAGCTTCTTAACCCTACTTAATCCATTCCAAACACTCCAAAACACTTCCAAACTTAATAAAAACCAATCATCCCATCATAAAACCAATCATTTAGCTCACAAAAACAACAAAATGGCAAGTTAATCCAGTCGTCAACAATGTCACACTAGTAACTTTTTCTTCGTCTTTGACCATAACAAATAAATTTTTACCATAAAAATACCCTCGGTGAAAATTTTGGTTTACCTTTAGGCATTGTCTCTCGAAGTGGCTTGGTTCATTGTAGTAGTATTATCTTTGCATGTCACTATTACTAGTTTTGGCATGGCATAAAATTCCCAATTATATTTTATTTGGTCTTCCTCTTTTGGTTACTTTAGTATTGACCTTGGGCTCTTTGGTTACTTTGACATTTACCTTGGGCCCTTTTGACATAGCCACATGGCCCAATGTTTGGAGAATTGTGTCTCTAAAACTTGCAACTTCTAGGTGTTGACTAAAGCTCTTGGATGATTGGCCTTGCTTGGATCAATGCATATTGAGGTCAAATGGACACATTGCCTCAAGGTGTATATCCAATGTAGTGTTCAATCCACGCTAAACCTTTTACTTCTATTGGGACATATTCTTGGTGGTATATATTTTAAAAGTAATATAAAGTTTGAGTAGTAAGCCTATAAGCTTAGGCTCAGCTAGCATAGGGTGAAGAATTCATTCATCTTTATGGTTGAGTAAGCTAGCAGGAGATATCTCCCATGCAGTGCTTCCTTTATCTTATCTCAGGTGATGGGTGACTCAAAATCTCCTTTTGTCTTTACACCAGTATTTCCACCATAGGCAAGCTTCTCTTGTCAACTTCAACTTGGTAATCATAGCTTGATTGGAAGGGTTAGTTCCTATGCCAATGAAGTAGTCTTCCATGGCTTGATCCATATTTCTACCTTAGATTCCACATCCCCTCCTTTTCTATTAAATTTCTATTCTTGCCCACTCTTCAAGGATGATATAATTGAGACCCTTGCTACAATTGCCTCATTTTGCTATTAAGAATATTGCAAATTTTTGCACATCAATTTCTAAGGTGAGGAGATTTTCTTGGAGCATGTGTCTTATATGATATGAATTCTACATTTTTCCCATGTAGCAAATGTATTGGATTAGTTGCTTTGCAAGGGGAAAATTTTCTATAAGGACAAAAGGTATGCTAGAGCTATGATAAAGCTCAAACAGTTATTGCATCTTGCTCCAACCCATAGGAAGGTAGATTGTGCTAGTATAAGAAGACCCGTCATTATCACAATTGACACTAGCATTATTGAGATAGGATGAGCTATTGGCCATGATGATGAGGAAGGAGATATGTATGTAATTTGATTTGGAGCAAAGGTATTAAATGAGAGGTAGCATAAGTATCCAAAAAGTTAGTGAGAGATTTCGGATATTGAGACCAATCTGAAATGTCATAAGGAGTATTTTATTAGTGCTTCAATGGTCGTGAAGACTAATTGCTTACCTCTATTGGGGATGATTACTAGTTGTTCTATCCTTGATATGCCAATGCTTCATTGGATTGCATGTATCAATTCAATGAATTCAAAGTGTAGGCACATTTCAAGGAGAGAGAACCCAATGGCTAGCATGCTTTTGAGTGCCACATTTGAGGATGAGGAGTCACTTCTCATAGAGGATGGAGAAGCTAAAAACTCAGACAAGGTTAATAAATTGTGCCATGTGTCTTCTTTTGAGGCTCTTTGAGAGGAGCTTACTCAAGTGAGTGATTGTAGATTGGATGATATTTGAAAATACTCACTAAAAGGGTTGATTGGTCTGATGTGGAGTATTGAAAGATTGGGCATAAGGCCTATCATTATTTCTTGCGAGATGGGTTGCTTTTGAAGTATCCTAAGAAGAGAGGTGGAATTTCCTTATGTGTAGTATTATGTAGTTGTAGGTTATGCATGTGTATGAATTACCTATGAGAAGAGTAAAGTGAACTATTGGTGGAAAAGGATGTATAGGGATGTATGACACTTTGTGGAGAAATGTAGGAGTTTTACTTTTGAGTGTGGCATATGGATTAGCTACATTTGACATATCCACTTTGTATGCACCACTAGTGGGTTGTTGGGCTTTGGTAGATGAGGTATATAGTGCTTGCAAGGGAGGATCTTCCAATTAGGCTAAGGGGAAAGCACTAAGGATGAAGGCTACTAGTATCATATGCAAGTTTTTGCTTGAGAAGATCTTTTACAAGTATAGTTGTGTGGGAAAAATTACTACAAATCATGGAGACTTGCATGTAGATGAGGCTAGGGAATTCTTCCCTAGACATGGCATTAAATTGGTTTTGACTTTTGCATATAATTCAAAAGGAGATGGGAAGAGAGAAATAGGTGATCTGCCTATAGTGATGAAGGATCCATCCAAAGCTTGTGGTGAAAGTATTAGAGTTTAGATAAGAATGTTGCCCTATGCTCTTTGGGTGGATCACGCTACTCATATTGTTTCCAAAGATTGCATGCCTTTGGAGTTGATGTATGGGTAGAAGGCAGTTATGTTGTCAGTGGCTTATGAAATTTACTTGGAGTGTTTTACCTTGGTGGGAGGATATGTTAGAGAGGGGCTTTTATCTATTTGCATTCTCCAACTTGAGCAATGTATGAAGCGTGCATATGACAATGCTACTTATGAACTGACTAAGCTTGATGGGACAGCCTTGAAAGTACTGATTGTAGGCAAGAGGATCAAAATCCTCAAGAGGAGAGATGAAGATGCATATACATTGGAAAGTTTTGGTAGAGGATGATCCAATGGCTAGGGAACTTGAGACATGTGTATGGATGATGTTGTGGAAGATGATGCAATCTTGGATGTCGAGGAAAGGAGTTTGAGTTGTCTGTAGAGCTTAGAGGAGACAAGGAGGAGTATATGTGGCTCATCTAGGGGATGAGGAGGTTTAGAGGGAGTGGATCTCATGACATTTCATGTTCACACTTGAAAATAATAGAATGAGAAATTCGAATAAGGAGGCGTCACTCTTATGTAGTTTGACACTTCATCCCATTTTCTCTACAATATAGCAACTAAATAAGCAAATGGATAAGGTTCTTTCGTGTTTTGTAAGGAAAAAGAAATTTCAATAGATTGGTATGAAATGAAGTTTATGTTATCACATTATAAGATGATTGAGAAAAAGCATGGATGTATTATCCTATGTTATGGTGCAAGTCTCGATGGCATTATTCCCCACACCCTTATACCTTGTGTATTAACCTTTAGGCAAGGGTACCTTGGATTGGTTTGCCTTGTGGAATGGAAATAGTATAAACAAAATTCTCTCTTAAGTATATAATATAGTGCTAGATTTAGGCTAGCATTTTGGGACATTCCTTAGATGTGCTTGAAGGAGGAGGAAATAGACTCTAGCTTTTCGGTGATTGGAGGGGAAAGTGTGTTGAGAGGAAGAAGAAATGAAAAGGTCTCATGCAGAAAATTTTCTCTAGGAATAAAGGTTAGAGTGAGAGGATCAATCCACTCGTCACATTCTTTGTGTTGGAGCTTTGAATATTCTCAGCAGCAATAGGGAATATTAACACTATGGTAGCCATGCTAACTGCAATCAATCATGAAGTTGATGAGTCTTTTGCACAATGTTGATGAAGAAGCAACAATGACAATTCTATAGAATATATTTAAGAAGTGGCAAAAATTTAGCTACATATACAAGTGAAGAAAGAGCATGCGGAGGCATGGTCATGGAATATACCCACAACATGAAAACACATGCTTTATCACATGTGTTAATGCAAGAGCCTTTTGAAACCTCCATTTCTTCATCTCAAGTCCTTAAACAAGTTCACTCAAACGTAATCTTCATCTTCTATCACCACATATCAAGTTAGAGCATTGCAAAATATATTAATCGTATTGAGTTTCTTTTAAGCTACATTTTGAGTCCTTCTACACCATCATGCCTAGGCTCTTCCAAAACCAAATGTAATAAGCTAATTTAAATCCTTGGATTCCCAAGTCTTTGAAAGGGAGTGACGGATCGAAGGTTGGACTCGAGAGCTATGGTGGGAGAGCAAGAGCAAGAAAGGGAGAGACTAGAAATGGGAACTCCAACAGTCACAATGTGTGACCGGGCCTTCCTTTATTCAAACTATCACTAAAAGAATAAAGAATAAAGTGACAGTGACGGACGCCTGCCACCTGCAGTGTGCAGTGGCAGTGATTGTCAGTGTAGTAATACACGGGTAGCTAGGCAGAGGCGCCTTTACCCCCAACAACCTCCCACTTAAAGGCGAATCTCCCCCAGTGAGGAATGAAAAGAAAAAGAAAAAAGACAGTACAACATGTACACATGTACAACAGGATGAGGAAAGACGTCATCTCATCCCACGCCCATCAACCTCTTGAGGAAGGCAAAGCGCTGGTGCGCAGATCGGTCGCAGATAGCTCACGTGGTGAATCCCGGAAGGTCCCCAAGAACAAAGTACTCTACTTTTTAGCACAAAAACCCATGTAAAAGCAAGCACGACATGAGGCAAGAGACAAATTGGGTTCAATCTCCCCCATGCCTTGTGTGAGCGCTTCACAAAGCATGTATTTAATATATATTTCCAATCTTCATGCTCAATAATAGCCCAATTACAAAAATATGACAAGCTTTTAGCTTTTGAGTTTGCTTTCTACCAAAAATAGGAAAATAAAGCTAATGGATGGTGCCCATATAGTCTGGCACGCCCAATCTCAATGTCCAAATAGAAATAACATATCCAGGCGCATAAGCGCATACAAAATAATAATAAATAATCGATGTCTCTATAGACATAACAAAATATAGGCGTGGTGCCTATCAAAATATAGTCGAAAACCCGCTAGACTCCAATGCTTTCCTCCGCCACTGCTGCTATCTCTACACATCAACTGAAGCATTCACAATCGTTAGTAAAATAACACAATTAAACCGACAAAAGTGAATACCTAGCAGTCTTCAGCTACATAAATAAATCAACTGGTTAGAAATAAATCCTAACCTTAATTTATTACAAGTGCGCACTCTAAACTCATAAACGTTTATTAATTTAATATGCATTTTGCGGAATCACCTGCTATGGAATCACCCATGTACACACTAAATTAATGAAACGCCCGAAAAGGACAGGCGTCCCCATCAACTTCTCGCACAAAGAATCCTCTTTGCGTATGAGCCCCGGTCATCTAAGTTTATGGAATCCACCGTAAAACCTCACGGAATCCACCGTGGAATATGCCTCCTGGCATCATACCCCCAGGGTGGGATAGCAATTGACCTCAATTGCTATTAGCTCAATGTGGAGCTAACAGAGTGGGGAAAGCATTTAGGTCTTTAGCGTGCATCCATTGTGCTTCCTCTACAGGATGGTTCTTAAATTTCACTAGATATCTAGAATACCTTCGGCCAGTTCTAGTGGTCATGTAGTGAGTGTCTATAATGGCTTCTAGTTCAAGTATTTCAGTCTCTTCTTCTAGTAAAGGTGGGTTTTCATAGACAGGGTGGATAGGTAATTGGCCTTTAAATGGTCTCAATAAACTAATATGAAATGTATTATGAATTTTCCAATGAGATGGCAATTCTAACTTGAATGCATTGTCATTAATCTTATGAATGATTCTAAATGGTCCGTAGAATCTAGGAGCTAATTTGACAACTGGATGTTTATCTACACTTTGCTGTCTACGCTTTTCTATTCTAAGCCAAACATAATCATCAACTTTGAAATTCATGGCTTGTCTTTTCTTGTTGGCTTGTTTGGTATATGATTGTTGGGCTTTAGCAATCATATCCTTGACCTCATCAAAAATAGTGTTATGCATAACAGCAATATCATCGGCACTTTGTATTCTATTAGACAAAGAGGCAACAGGTGTAGATAATCTATATCCATAAATAACTTCAAAAGGTGCTTTCTTTGTAGATGTGTGCAGTGTATTGTTATATGCAAACTGTAATAAATGTAAATGAGTATCCCATGTCTGAGGTTTAGAGATAGTGTATGCACGTAAAAGATCTAGAATGGTGCTATTTGTGGCTTCTGTTTGTCCATTTGTTTCTGGATGAAATGCAGATGAGAAATCAATCTTTGTGCCTAGATTTGCAAACAGTGTAATCCAAAAATTATTACAAAATCTAGAATCTCTATCTGAAATAATCACTTTCGGCAATCCATGGTTAGTAAAAACAGTTTTCAAAAATAACTGTGCTGCTTGTGATGCTGTTAAAGTTTTCTTACATGCAATGAAATATGCTTGCTTACTAAATCTGTCTACAATTGTCCAAATCATGTCATGGTTAGATTTAGTATTTGGTAAACCAGTAATGAAATCCATAGATATATGTTCCCAAGGTTTAGATGGAATAGATAAAGGCATTAATAATCCATACTGTTTACCATGATGTCTCTTTATTCTTTGACAAATCAAACATTCAGAAACGAAATTAGATACATCTGCATCCATATGCGGCCAATAAAAATCTTCAGTTAACATGCGTAATGTAGAAATGATACCTCTATGACCTTGATATGGGGGACAATGAATTTCATTCAAAACAAAAGATCGGAATGGAATAGTAACACACAGTCTCTTTTCAAAAAACATGAATCCATCATTATATGACAATGAATCAACAGGAATGAAATTATTTTGAACTAATTTTTGCCAATCAGAATGAAAAGTAATATCCTGGTGATATGTGTCTTTCATAGCAATCAAAGAATCAAAAGATATGATAGATATATTATGAATTGCAGGTCTTCTACTCAATGCATCAGCAACTACATTTTCTTTTCCAGGTTGGTATTGGATGATAGGATGGAAACTTTGAATGAATGAAGCCCATTTGATATGACGGTCAGAAATTTGGGGTTGGCTAAGTAGATGTCTAATGCTTTGCTGGTCGGTCTTTATCATGAATTCTGAACCCATTAAATAATGCTTCCATTGTTTTAATGCTTGGACAACTCCTAAGAGTTCCTTGTCATAAGTGGAATATTTGAGCTCAGAGGGTTTCAGCTTAGAACTAGAATATGCTATTGGATGGTTGTCTTGCATTAGCACGGCTCCTATTCCTGATCCGCTAGCATCAGTCACAACTAAAAAGAATGGTCTGTTAAAGTCAGGCAATTGTAGAACAGGGGCATTGGTTAATGCACGTTTGAGTAAATCAAAGGATTTCTGCTGATTTTCAGTCCATTGATAAACAATGCCTTTCTTAAGAAGTTTGGTCAATGGTAAAGCAAGTAATGAGAAATTACGTACAAACTTCCTATAGAAACTAGCAAGACCAAGGAATGAGCGTAATTCATGTACATTTTTAGGAATAGGCCAATGCAATATTGCATCAATTTTCTTAGGATCAACTTTTATTCCTTCTTTTGATACAATATGACCTAGATATTCTATTTCTGTCTTAAAGAATTCACTCTTGTCAGGATTTGCAAACAATTGATTTTCTTTCAGTAATTGAAAAACTAATGATAAATGCTCATAATGCTCTTTTTCACTTTGACTGAACACTAAAATATCATCAAAGAAAACAATCACACAATATTGATATTTTAGAAAAATACGGTTCATCATTCTACTGAAAGTAGCAGGTGCATTAGTTAATCCGAATGGCATAACTAAGAATTCGTAATGGCCAAACTGTGTCCTGAATGCAGTCTTAAATATGTCAGATCTATCTAGCCTCACCTGATGATATCCAGATTTAAGGTCAATTTTACTAAATATAGAAGATCCTTGCAGTTTGTCCATAAGGTCATCAACTCTAGGTATAGGATACCTATTCTTTACAGTGATCTTGTTTAATGCTCGGTAGTCAATACACATCCGATAAGTATTATTCTTTTTCTTGACTAAGAGCATAGGTGCACCGAATGGAGAACTGCTAGGTCGAATTAAGCCTCTATTTAGTAATTCTTCAACTTGACTCTGGATTTCTTTTTGCTCTATTTGATTGTGCCTATATGGGGCTTTGTAAGGTGGTTGTGTGCCAGGTATTAGGTCAATCTTATGGTCTTCTGGACGTGATGGAGGTAAACCTGGTGGTAGGTCTTCTGCAAAACAGTCCTTAAAATATGCGAGAAATTCCTTATGCCTAGAGTGCATATGATTTTCCTTTGCATGCAATTCATTCACCCAAATGAGATATAATTTAGTGTTCTTGCGTAGTGCACGTTTTGCTTGAGTATGCGAAAGCAGTGGAAACATATGAGATGCATGCATACCAAATAATGTAATAGATTTTCCTTGAAAATTAATATTCATTGTGTGTGTGGAATAATCTATATTGGGATTATGTTGGTGTCTCCATGGCATTCCTAGAATAATGTCGCTTGACTGTAATGGGACAACTAAGAAATTTCTTCTTTCAATATATGGACCAATTTGAATTTCTAAATCTTGAACTTCTTGTGTGCCATTGTACCTAGTGCCTAAAAATGCAGCTTTTATGCGATAGTGCGTAGGTACAGTATGCAGTTTCAATTCCTTTACCAATTTTGCTGAAATAAAGTCATGGGTACTACCGTCATCATGCAATATAGTTCTTTCTTTTCCATGCACCATACATTTCATAGTCAACAATGAATGTGAAGTAGGCATACCTGGTAAAGTGTCGGAAGTAGTAATAATATCATCTTCTTCTTCAGTGAAATCCGGCATATCCTCATGCTCGTCTTCGTCCATAGCTCCAAGGTAGTTGATATGTGCTGAAGGCTTCTTTGAATGACAATTTGCTGCGAGATGCCCTGGCTGGTGACACTTGTAGCATACTATGGGCTTGGCTTTGGTCACATTATTTGCAATGGCTGGGAGTCTAGGAATATTTGGATTTGCTTGTTGAATAGGCTTAGGATTTGGATTGACAGTGGATGGTAATGCAGGTGGTTTAGGCCAATTCTTGCGGAAAGATGGTGATGAAAAACGACCTGGATTAAACCTTCTGAAATTGGAATTGAATTGTTTAGATCCATAATTACCGTTTGCTTGGAATGGCTGTGGTCGTCGATCTCTTCCGCGTAACTTATCTTCAGTGTCATGAGCTAAGGAGATGGTGTCTTCAAGGGTAGCAGGCTTGAACATATTCACCTCAGCATAGTAATGTCCAAGAAGTCCAGACATATACTTTCGCTTATGTGTCGTCTCTGGTACGTCTTCAAGCATGCGTAGCTGTAGGAGTGCATTCCAAAAACGCTCTGTATACTGTGGAATAGGCTCATGATCGCGTTGTTGAAGTAAATCCCATTGCTTGATAGCCTTCTCATGAAATTGCGGTGGTAGGAAATTTTGCATGAACTTCTTCTTGAAATCTTCCCATGTAGCAGGACATTCTATGCTCTTGCGGACTACAGTCCACCAAAGTGATGCTCTGTCTATCAGATGATTAGTAACACACTTGATTTTATCTTTCTCGGGATAAGTTTCCTCATGGAAATAGTCATCAAACTGGCTAATGAATGATAAAACAGTCTTTCCTTCTCTTATGCCATTGAAAGTGCGAAACTTGAAACTTCGTTTACTTATCTTGGATTCCTTGCAAATGGTTTGTGCTTCAAGAGTGGCGTCGATGGTACGGCGAATCAAATCTTCAGCTTGAGGTTCTTCTTTATCAGTGGACGCTCCTTGTAGCTTTGTCAATTGCGCTTGCAAGGCTTGCCTAGCTCTTCGCTCTTCTTCCAATTGCAGCATGATAAGATCCAGCTTTTGTTCCATGGTAGGCTCGGGTACATCGTCTTCAGCCATAGGATTATCCATATATGGGGTAGTCATCCTGTAAAACTCAACAAACCTTTCTCACTCAAAATCAGTTAGCGGGATGAGCGTAGCTCAAATTTGGGGTTACAAGGCTATGTATTTTTGGGTATTTTCTTCTTCAATTTTCAGAAATTCTGCAATATTTCTGTCTCCGTGTGCTGAAAGTACTTCAACGAACTTGTAGATAGGTAGAACAGCTTGCTGCGAACAACTTTCTAGTTCAGAGTTTTTGCATACGAACAAGTCTTCTATGAGTTTTAAGCACTAGTCAGTTCTGATTTAGTCTGACTTGCAGAGTTGCAGACTTAGCAGACTTGCAGAGTTGTTGACTTGCTGGACTTAGACCGACTTGCAGAACTTGCGGTACTTGATTTCAAGTGACTTACTGAACTTGACTTCTGGAGTGCGAGACCCAGAGTATATCGACTTCTCTGCCCTGTATAACTTGCAAAGTATGGAGTGACTTAAGCTTAATGAATTAAGCTTAAGCTTAATAAGCTTAAGTTATGGAAGGAAGAAGTAATGGCAGCATGTCGTCAGTTTTCGTCGGGGGGGGGGGGCCGTTTTTCCCACGCGGAATTTTCGGGCTTCTCCAGGATGGATCGATTTGTTTTCTTATTGGTTGCCAAGCTTCATAAGCTTTCTTTTAAGCTTAATTTGAAAGAAATAATGATAAAAATAATGGATCTTATCTCAGTAACTCCACGACTTGATGAAGGAGTTGGATGCGTGGTCCTCCGCCTGCAGAGATTGGTCCTTTGCGATCTGACAGTGGAAACAGGGGTTCTTGATCGCCAGAAGTCTGCCTGTATCGACGGTTCGCGATGAGATTGACTGTAGAGGCCGTTTGTTCCTGGAGCTCCGCCTTCGCCCGAGATTGGTAGCGATTGGAAGCTCTTGATCTCTGCTCCGCTCTGATACCACTGGTGCGCAGATCGGTCGCAGATAGCTCACGTGGTGAATCCCGGAAGGTCCCCAAGAACAAAGTACTCTACTTTTTAGCACAAAAACCCATGTAAAAGCAAGCACGACATGAGGCAAGAGACAAATTGGGTTCAATCTCCCCCATGCCTTGTGTGAGCGCTTCACAAAGCATGTATTTAATGTATATTTCCAATCTTCATGCTCAATAATAGCCCAATTACAAAAATATGACAAGCTTTTAGCTTTTGAGTTTGCTTTCTACCAAAAATAGGAAAATAAAGCTAATGGACGGTGCCCATAGAGTCTGGCACGCCCAATCTCAATGTCCAAATAGAAATAACATATCCAGGCGCATAAGCGCATACAAAATAATAATAAATAATCGATGTCTCTATAGACATAACAAAATATAGGCGTGGCGCCTATCAAAATATAGTCAAAAACCCGCTAGACTCCAATGCTTTCCTTCGCCACTGCTGCTATCTCTACACATCAACTGAAGCATTCACAATCGTTAGTAAAATAACACAATTAAACCGATAAAAGTGAATACCTAGCAGTCTTCAGCTACATAAATAAATCAACTGGTTAGAAATAAATCCTAACCTTAATTTATTACGAGTGCGCACTCTAAACTCATAAACGTTTATTAATTTAATATGCATTTTGCGGAATCACCCGCTATGGAATCACCCATGTACACACTAAATTAATGAAACGCCCGAAAAGGACAGGCGTCCCCATCAACTTCTCGCACAAAGAATCCTCTTTGCGTATGAGCCCTGGTCATCTAAGTTTATGGAATCCACCGTAAAACCTCACGGAATCCACCGTGGAATATGCCTCCTAGCATCAAGCGCTCTGTAGAGAGGTTTTTTGTGAGCAAATCTGCAGGATATGACCCCACCTATGAAGTGATACCTCACCTCAATGTGTTTCGTCTTCGCATGGAAGACTGGATTCTTGGCTAACGAAATAGCACTCATAGAATCCGAATGCACTGTAGGGATAGCATCAATACCAATGTCAGCAACTAAACAACCCAACCAAATGGCCTCCTTGCAAGCCTCAATGGTTGCAACATACTCGGCCTCTATAGTAGAAAGGACCATGCATTTTTGCACCCTGGACATCCAAGAAATAGCACCTCCAGTATAGGTGAATACATAGCCGGAAGTGGACTTCCTACTATTTGCATGTCTTGCATAATTAGAGTCAGTGTACCCCAGGACTCTTGTATCCTAGCTGCCATAGCATATGCACATATGTGTAGTGCCCTTTAGGTACCTCATGATACCCTTCACGACATCCCAATGCTTCTTGCCAGCTGTAGCCATATAGCGTGCCACAACACCAATGCAAAGGCAATATCTAGATAAGTGGCTATCATGGCATACATAAGATTGCCCACTACGGATGCATAGGGAATCTTGGCTATCTTGACCCTCTATTCATCTGTCTGTGGACAATTAGCCTGTGAGACCTTCACATAAGAAGGCAATGGACAGCCAATAGGCTTTACGTCCTGCATGCGGAAGCGCTCAAGGACTTTATGAATGTACTCCCTCTGTGACAAGTAGAGGAGTCCCTAATGCCTGTCGCGTCTAATGCGCATACCAAGTATGTGAGCAGCCTGTCCCAGATCTTTCAACTCAAAGCTCTTCTTAAGCTTAGCCTTAAGAGCATCTAGCTCATCATGAGCTTTCCCTGCTATCAGCATATCATCC
The DNA here is from genome assembly GCF_053477565.2 of Lygodium microphyllum. NCBI lineage: Eukaryota > Viridiplantae > Streptophyta > Polypodiopsida > Schizaeales > Lygodiaceae > Lygodium > Lygodium microphyllum. The sequence goes on from NC_141140.1 coordinate 172,816,855, forward strand.
ACATAGAGTACCAAAATCAATAAGAACCATCAAGGGCTTTCTTCGTATAAAGACATGGATCCATAGCACTCTGGCTGTAGCCCTGTGACTACATAAAGGCATCAAACTTATAATACCACTCCCTAGGTGCCTGTTTCAAGCCATAAAGACTTTTCTTCAATTTTCACACTAGGTGCTGCCTGCCAGGTTTTGCAAAGCCCTTAGGCTGCTCCATATGAATCTCATCATGCAAGTCCCCATGTAAGAAAACCGTCTTGACATTCATCTAGTATAAATCCAAGTCAAGCTGAGCAACCAAAGCCAAGACTAAGCGTAGGGTGGTCATCTTAATCACATGAGAAAAGACTCGTCAAAGTCCACACCATGCTCCTACTTAAAACCCTTTGCTACCAATCTAGCCTTGTATGCCAGCTTGGGGCATCTAGGGGTACTTTTTAGCTTGTACACCCACTTGCATGGCAAAGCCTTCTTGCCCATAGGCAAGGAAACCAAATCCCAAGTGTCATTCTTATGCAGGGAGTCTATCTCAGACTGCATAGCCCTCTCCCAGGAGTGATGTCACCCCTGCGCATAGCCTCATCATAGGTGAAAGACTCTCCTGCATCTGTAACCAAGACATAATGCATCGAGGGCTGAAATCTATCAGGTGGACATCTCTCTCTAGTAGACCGTCTCATGGCAGGCTTTGCTACTTGCCCATCTGCCTGTCGAACACCCTGACCATGAGCCTCTGCTGCAGCTATAGGCTGTCCAACTGGCTATGCAGGAGCTCTTGACTCCTCCTGAAATATGACCCTGTAGATCTCAACAACTCTCTCAGGCTACCTATGCATTTTGTCTTCATGGAAGAATACATCATGACTGTGGATGACTTTCCGTGCCTGCGGATCCCAGAGATGGTAACCCATCTCACCTACATCCCCATAACCAAGGAAAATGCATTTGACACTCTTGGGATCCAACTTACTTCTCTTGTCCCTGGGTACATGGCAAAATGCCTCACATCTAAAGACATGGATATGCGCATAAGAGGGAGGTTTTCCAGTCCATATCTCTTTCGCAACCTGGAAATCCAAACCACTAGAGGGTGATCTGTTTATGACATGCATAGCCGTACTAACTGTCTCAGCCCAAAAGCTCTGTGGTAGGCCTGCATGGCTAAGCCAAACCATTTTGGGGGGATGTAGGGGGCGGTCAACTAACACTTAATACCCCTCTCATCACATAACTGCTCAAAAGCACGTGAGACACACTCACCTCCATTATCTATCCTTAGGAATTTTAGCCTATACCCAGACTGGTTCTCAATCAATGCAAGCCATCTCTGAAACATAGCCAAGACATCGAATTTCAGCTTAATGGGATAAGCCCAAAATTTCTGTGAAAAATCATCTATAAACGTAACAAAATACTTTTCACCACCCATAGACTAGGCCCATAGACATCCGAATGTACCAATGCCAAGGGCTCACTTATGCGTGGCCTACCAGACTTCTTATGTGTAGATCTAGTCTGCCTGCAATAAAGACAATGCTCATATGAATCAAAACATGCATAATCAAGGGGCGGTAAGTACTGCAAACCAGAAAGCATTTTCATTTCCTTCAAAGACATACGGCCCAAACGGGCATGCCAAAGAGATACATGTGGGATAGAACCCACAGACAAAACATGATCAAGGGAAGAAGCTGATACAATCAAGGGGTAGAGACTGCTAGCCTTGGCACCTCTCGCAATCACAAGTCTGCCACCACGAGTGATCTTCCATGCAGAGTCTCCAAAACATACATGATATCCTGCATCATCAAGTTGTCGAGCTTACATGAGACTACCTGTCAAAGCAGGTACATGACGTATATCCTACAAAACAAAACTGCTACCACAAGGAAACTGCAGCCTAACATCACAATGCCTACAATATCAAGAGAGCTGTCATAATCCAAGCGCATAGAACCCAAAACAGTACGGTATGAATGAAACCACTCTCGGCAAGGTGTCACATGAAAGGGCGCACCTGAGTCCAAGAGCCAACACTGTGAATACATAGAGTGTATCTCTGTCATCTGCGAAGCACTAGAAGAAGCTGCTAGGATATAATCATCATCATTAACATTCTCAGGCTGCATAACATTGATCTCTTTGATTTTAACAGTGGACTTTACAGGTACTATGCTGCGATCAGAAGACTTATCCTGCACTTTTTCTTTCCCCTTATCTTTGTGCCTTTCATTGTGCAATTCATGGCATTGTGGCCTAATATGGCCCTTTTTCCCACAATGGTGACAAGTAACATCTGCATTCCTGCCACAAGATTTGCTATGTGACTTCCCACGAGACTTGGACCGAGATTTCTGAGAATCCCGTCCATGGCCACTACCACTGCCATGCTTTCCATATCCACCATTCTTGCCTCTAATTTTCATAGCATGAGACACGCAAGAGGCATCCAAATTCTTACTGTTAACCTCTTCCTATAGAAGAGCACTCTCAACATCATATAATTTCAAGGTAGCAGTAGAGGCACATAATGCAGTGTGGAATACATCCCATGACTCATTAAGAGTACCAAGCAAGAAAAGAGGAGTGACATCCTCTGCAAAAGTGATGTCCTATGAAGTCAAGTTCTTGAGTATAGCATGGAACTGGCTTAAGTGAGTAGACATAGTCACATTCTCCTTCATGCGCAAATCCATAAGCTGCTTCAGCCAATACATCTAACTCGCTAGTCTTTTCTTGTCATAGAGATTTTTGATCTTTTCCCACAACTGCCATGCACTCTGTTCTTCCTCAAAGACATTATAGTAAACCTGTTCTGTGAGAGACAATATAATAGTGGACTTGCATAACTCATCAAGCTCAAGCCATTCCTCATCTGACATAGTTGCAGGCAGATACCCACTTAACCTCAAAGGTTTGATCTGCGATTTTTGCACCAACATCTGCCAAATCTGGCTCTTCCAATAAGAGTAATTCGTACCATCAAGCTTAGTGATGTTGAAAATAGCATGATCAGTGGATGAACTCGCCATAATGCAGGCTAGAAGACTGTAGACAGTTCAAAACTGCTTGCTGTTTAGTACAGAAAATGACCAAACAAATCACCAAAATGGAGGAAAAATGGCGAAGAAGTGGAACCAAAGCTGCTGCCCACCAAGTACTAGTGAAAGTACATCATTTCAGAGTGTTTCAATATGAATAATCCATGTCAATCCATACATATATGCTTGCTGCAATAAATTTCAGATTTCAGTAAAAGAGAGCTAACAGTGCCAAAATCGGATCCCAAGGCAATCAGATACTGCCAAGACCAAATCTGGCATCATGCGGGCATAGCATAAGCATATGACGGTCGATAAACATGAATCCAACACCCAAGTATGTCATACAAACATCTGCCAGTGTTGAGTAGGCACACCCCCTAGGCAATGGGGCAAAGTGTTCTTGCCACTACCAAAACTTGACACAAGTAGGTGTCAGTTCACAAAGATACGAATCCAAAACTGAGACTTAGCTCATAAGCATACAATAAACCAAGACATATGATGTATCATCCCAAAAGGTAAGAAGTCCCAAAGTCTCAAGTGTCTGTAACTGCTCAATAGCATGTAACGGCTCAATGCATAAAAGTACCACCTGCTCAGTGTCTGATAAGCATTCAAGAATGCTTCCACTGGCACAAAAGCCGTATGTACGAGCTCAAGAGCTTAAGCCAAGGCAAGACACAGTGACAATGACATAATTCCAAGACAATACATCAATAGTACATTGCAAACATGTAGGCGGTAGAGCATCCGTATGTAGCATCCATAAGCATGTAAGACATCAAGTACATCCCAAGACACAGCTATGGAAAGTCAATAAATAGCTTAAGTAAGCTTGGAGAATCCAAGGTCAAGCCAAGACCGAGCTCTAGTAGCAATAGGCTCCAAACAATGTAACTAGCATGTAGTAATGGCATAGGCTAAGCATGTCAAGACTGGTCAAACATAAGCAACATACATGCCATAAGTACATCCAAGACGGAGCATCCAAATTTATTGCAAAGTGAGTTAAGCTCAACCAACAATCCTGAATCAAAAACAAGCTCTATGTCAAGCCCCAAGTGTCAATACATCACCATATATGCCCGAAACATAGCCCGAAAAGCATATGCATAAGTATACATGAGTAAAATGAATTCAGCCCAACTATGTACAGTAGTGATTTACTATTTAAAAATGAGAATTTCAGCATGAAAATCAACTCCAAATGGTTGCCAAACAATAGGCATACATTCCTCTAATATCCGCGCATCAAACGAGACCAATCAGGCATCAAATGACAATGCCAAACAAGCTGCAACATCAAATGTCAATGTAACACTGTCATAAACTACATGTGTACTGTTATGACAGTCTCAAAATAGTGTTAAATTAGTCCAAATGCTATGCCAACACAGTCCCTGTGGACTGTTATGACAGTCCCAAAACAATGTTAAATCAGTCCAAATGCTATGCCAACACATCAACCATCAAAACCAAGCATGAAAGCATGTTCATATGCCCAAAATGGAGCCTTTCCAAGTGCCAATGGAAGGGGAGAGTTGCTATTGTGACTGTCAATGCTGAAGACACATATGGGAGGGATGCGTGATTCTGCCAACTGTAAATGCTGGTCCTGGGGCTGCAAAAAATGGTGGCCAAGCTTCTGAGGGATCCGGTTAAAGCCAAGGAAGGCCTCAAACAAGCTCTAGCAAGTCTTGTTCAAAGGCAAGTGAGATATGAAGCAAGGGAGCTTCAATGGTGGCTGCCCCAATCTTGTTTACAGCCTGTAAGACCTGAGAACTCAAGTAAACCCTGAAGAAAATGATCAAATACCTCTGATGTAATGCCATGAAGGTGCCCAACAATGCAAGGAAGGTGCCAGGAATCCGGGGAGTGACAGAAGCTCGAAGGAGTGGAATATGGTTGCCGGGAAGGAGACCCAATGCAAGTAGAGAGTCGATAGGATGCTGAGAATGCCACGAACCAAGCTCAAGAGTCAGAAAGCAAAGCTTTGATACCAGTTGAAAGGGAGCGACGGATCGAAGGTTGGACTCAAGTGTCAAGATTGTGGGAGAGAAGGAAGGAGTCTCACTTGTAGCTCTCTTGCTTGCACAATGGGGGAATACACACAAAGGTGGAGGTTAAAAACAATTTTCCTCTTCTTAGTTGTGTAAGCCAAAAGAACTCAAGTACATAGAAATAGAAGAACCCTATATATGGGTCTCAAACCAAACTCAACTAACTAAGGTTGCATACTAACTAAGCCACGAACTAGAGTAGATAAGAATAGCTGTCATCTAGCTATTATTCATGGGCGGTGTACCAACCGCATCTGTAAAACTGACAAGTGGGTGACATAAATGCACAACGGTCACCCTGGCATATCACGAGTGGAGCTCAATATCTCAACACTCCCCCTCGAGCTCAATCCCAATTCGTGCACACCAAGCAGGTCTCCGAACTTGCATAGCTTCTCTGCACCCAATGCCTTCGTAAATATGTTAGCTACCTGATCCTCTGTACTGACATAAACTAGATCAATAAGACCTAGTAAAACCCTCTCCCGCACATAGTGATAATGCATCTCAATGTGCTTTGTTCTAGCATGATAGATTGGGTTATTTGCCAAGTGTATACCACTCATGTTGTCACAATAAATGACAACTGGCCCATCTATAGGCTGATGCATATCATAAAGTATCTTATGCAACCAAGCTACCTCACATGCAGCCATTGCTGCGCCCTTGTACTCAGCCTATGTGCTCGACAAGGCAACTATAGGCTGTTTCTTGCTGCTCCAAGTGACTGCAACACTCCCAAAAGAGAACACATATCCACCGGTAGATCGTCTATCAGAAATGCTACCAGCCCAATCAGCATCAGTGTATCCATGCAAATGTATCTGAATCCCAGTCTCATAAAATAGTCCATACTGCAATGTGGACTTCACATACCTGAGTATGCATCTAGCCGCATCCAAATGCGGTTTCCTTGGAGCCTGCATAAACTGACTTACCAATCCAACAGCATAGCTCAAATCTAACCTGGTAATAGTCATATAAATCAAACTTCCTACTATGCATCTATACATAGTAGGGTCTTCGAGAAGCTCACCTGCATCTGCGCTCTGCTTCACATTTTGCTCCAAAGGAACTGAAATAGGCTTACAGCCTGTCATCCCATATTTGGACAGCATGTCCAATCCATAGTGCCTCTGCAAGAGCCATATCCCACTTGGTGATCTAATCACCTCAATGCCCAAGAAATAACACAGCTCTCCCAAATCCTTCATCTCAAACTTCTGCTTTAATAGCGTTTTTACATGAAGGATATCTTCATCACTATCACCTGTGATAATCAAATCATCAACATAAATGACAAGCAGCATAATATCTTTCTCTGTTTTTCTCACATAAAGTGAGAAATCTGCCTTGGAAATCTGAAATCCAATAGTGACAAGATATTGTCCTATCTTGTCAGACCATGCTCTAGGTGCTTGCTTCAAGCCATACAAGGCTTTCTTCAACCTGCAAACAAACTCAGGATGAACAGCATGCACATAACCTGGTGGCTGCTCCATATAGACCCCTTCTTGCAAATCACCATGCAAGAAGGCATTCTTTACATCCATCTGATGTAAAGACCATCCCTTCGATGCAGCCATAGCAATGACTACTCTTACGGTTGCCATCCTTGCAACCGGACTGAATGTTTCTTCATAATTAATGCCATATGTTTGTGCATACCCCTTGACTACTAATCTTGCCTTGTATCTATTCACAGAACCATCTGCATTGTGTTTCACCTTATAAACCCACTTACAACCAATTGCATTCTTATCTTTAGGCAAAGGTACCAATTCCCATGTAGCATTTTCTTCCAAGGCATCCATTTTTTCATCCATGGCTTTCTCCCATTTTTCTTTTCCCATGGCTTGCTCAAAAGAAGTGGGTTATGGTTCATGTATTACTTTGACCATGTAGGCATAGTGAATGGCTGTAAATCCATCATATTTCAGCCTATCCATAGGATACCTAGCTCTGGTAGACCTACGCAAAGTAGGTTCACTCCCAGGTGCTCTCAAAACATCCCTGGTCTTCCTTACTCCAGGTGTAACAATAGAAGGAATACCCAACTCATCATCAATGCTCTGTTCCGAGCCACTGGATTCACCATCCACATAAGAGTGACCTGCATTCACATCAAACATGGGCTGATCTACCTTCTCTTTTCCTTTTTGAGATACCTGCATATCACTATTTGCATTTCTTTGAGAAGATTCTCTTGATCTCAATCTGTCTGTCCATGGCGAAGAATGTGAACCACTGCTAGAGGACGCTCTAGGTCCACTAATATCTTGTGACTGTTGTTGTGAATTTTGTGCAGCATTACCATTTTGTGCATCTACATAATCAATCACATTTACTGGTTTATACCAACTACTCATCTCATTAAAAACAACATCTCTACTCACTATAAACTTACGAGTAGAAGGGTTATAGCATCTATATCCTTTTTGCTGCAGAGAGTAACCAATAAAGATGCACTTCTCATCTTTTGGATCCAACTTGAATTTCAACTCATCTGGCACATGAACATAGGCAATGCAACCAAAAATTTTCAAATGAGAAATATCTGGTTTCCTACCAGTATACCTCTCCTCTGAAGTCATGCCATGTATTGCTGTAGTGGGAGTCATGTTCATTATGTAGACTGCTGTAGCAACTGCCTCAGCCCAGTAAAAATCTGGCAGGTCTTTTTCATTGAGCATGGCACAAGATACCTCTCCAATATGCCTGTTTTTCCTTTCTACAATTCCATTTTGTTGTGGGGTATGACTGCATGAATATTGCTGATTTATGCCATGCTCCTGCAGGAGCCTTGCAAACTCATTTGAGAGGTACTCTCCCCCTCCATCTGACCTTAGGCATTTTATTTGCAGGCCTGTTTATTTTTCAACCATAGCTTTAAGAGTTTTGAAATGCCCAAAAACTTCACTTTTCTTTTTCATAAAATACACCCAAACTTTTCTGCTATAGTCATCAATAAAAGTGACAAAATAATGATAGCCTCCAAGAGATGCAGCTTTAGTAGTCCACACATCAGAGTGGATTAATTCCAATGGCTTCTTACTCTCTTGAACATGTTTAGGAAATAGTTTCCTTGCTTGTTTTCCAAACTAACAGGCTTCACATACCTTATGCATTTCTGCAACCTTGAATTTAGGCAATCCTGCAACAATATTTTGGGCTTGCATTGATTTAAGTCGCTATATATTAACATGACCAATGCGTTTATGCCAGATATCAATATCTGTAACTACACCGGTCCCATGTGCAAACATTGCTGCACTCAATTCAGGCATCTCTGCATCCAATGTAAACATTCTGCCCTTCTTCTTTCTTTTTGCTATCAAGCGACCTTTATTTTTCATATCCTCAACAAAGCATCCATGAGAATTAAATTTGACCTGCAAGCCCTGCACAACCATTTGACCAACAGAAACCAGGTTCTTGGTGATATTCAAGACATGAAATACATCCGACAGGTATTTCTTTTTCCCATCCTGCATAGACAAATGAATTTTTCCAATCTGCACAATAGGATGTGCAGTATCATCACCAGTCTCCACAAATCCTGGTTTTTCCATTTTCCTTGCATCCTGCATCCATTCTGCATGACCTGTCATGTGGTTTCATGCACTTGAGTCAACATACCACACATCGTTGCTTTCTTCTACACTTGTCACAGAATTGGTAATGTGCTGCACCATAAACAAATGCTCATTTCTGTCATCACCCTGTCTACTAGAAGACGCATAATTCCCTTGTTGCAATTTTTCATTCATGATGTCATTCTGCTTTTTATAGCAGTCTTTAGCCATATGACCCATTTTACCACAGTAGTAGCATTCAATATTGTTGTTTGCATTTTGGCCTCTTTGCCATCCACCACGACCTCTTTGGCTCCCCCTGCCTCTAGAGTTACCACGTCCTCCTCCATAGGATTGGTTTTCTTGAGTTTGCTGCATATTCTGATTTCTACCACGGCCTCGAGATCGGCCTCCTCTACCTCTGCCTCTACCTCTTCCAGCATTTGAGTAGAAGACAGCTTCTTTTGAAGTTCCTCCTGAAGAACATGCACCACCATTTCTCTGCTCCTCAAAAATTAGAAGAGCATTAAACTCCTCAAAATCAAAAAATCTTTCACGGATGGAAATCGATGTTCGAAACTATGCATAATCCTTTCCTAGACCATTCAAAGTCACAGAAGCCAAATCATCATCTTCCACTGGTGACCCAATGGCAGCAAGTGCATCTGCAATCTTCTTCACCTTCATGTGGTAGTCATTGATTCTCATACTTTCTCTTTGCACATTGTGCAACTCTTACTTGAGCTGCATTTTCCTGGCTTGCATATTTGTGCTATATATTTTTGACAAAGTATCCCATGCCTCCTTTGGCGTACTTGCATCTTGAATATGCACAATCATAGAGTCTAAAATACTGATAGATAGCCAGTACATAACTTTTCTGGCTCTCTTATGCCATGATTTAAATGCCTGCATTTGTTGTTGATTGGGAACATCAGGAAGAACTGGTTCTTCTTCGTTTCCTGCAACGAATTCCCAATATCATTTTCCCATAAGGAAATTCGTCATTCTAAACTTCCATGCTTGGAAGTTGTTCTTGTCAATCTTTTCAGTGATAATCTATGAAAGAGAATTAGATGCCATTACAAAACACTGCAAAAAATTATGTCACTGCAAAAGACATAGCTTCAGCCTCACAAGGGCAAATCTGCAAAACTGATGAAAGTGGTATTTGACCACAGAGTCACTTCCTAGTGACGATTTTGCATCAACAGGAAACAAGGATGATTCTGTAACTCCCAATGTCTCTGCACACAGGCATACGATGCAATTTCTATAGTAACTTTTCACCAACCTGTAGAACAGTAGTCACACAGTATAAAACAGGGCCTTTTCCTAAGTGCGTGCAAAAAACTTCCGCCTTCAAAATAGGCCCTGAAATGGCCTCAAATCAAAAAAATAGAGCAATCGAGGGCTAAAGCCCTCGCCCGCCGTAGCATATATTACCCTCTTGCTACACCGCAAAGGACGTCTCATTTTGAGACAATGCACACTTGCACTTCCCGGCTGTGCTACCTGTAGAGACTTGCTCCCAAAACAGAAAAATGAAAGCAACACTGGTCCTCTTACCAGAACACCGCGAATTTGGTTTGATTTCTTAAGCTCCTTACCATGAACAAGGCTCTGATACCATGTCAAGATTGTGGGAGAGAAGGAAGGAGTCTCACTTGTAGCTTTCTTGCTTGCACAATGGGGGAATACACACAAAGGTGGAGGCTAAAAACAATTTTCCTCTTCTTAGTTGTGTAAGCCAAAAGAACTCAAGTACATAGAAATAGAAGAACCCTATATATGGGGTCTCAAACCAAACTCAACTAACTAAGGTGGCATACTAACTGAGCCACGAACTAGAGTAGATAAGGATAGCTGTCATCTAGCTATTATTCATGGGCGGTGTGCCAACCGCACCTGCAACTGACAAGTCGGTGACATAAATGCACAACGGTCACCCTGGCATATCACGAGTGGAGCTCGATATCTCAACATCAAGAGCTATGGCGGGAGAGCAAGAGCAAGAAAGGGAGAGATTAGAAATGGGAACTCGAGAGCTATGGCAAGAGAGCAAGAGCTATGGCAGGAGAGCAAGAGCAAGAAAGGGAGAGACTAGAAATGTGAATTCCAACAGTCACAATGTGTGATCGGGCCTTCCTTTATTCAAACTGTCACTAAAAGAATAAAGAATAAAGTGACGGTGACAGGTGCCCACCACCTGCACTGTACAGTGGTGGTGATTGTCAGTGTAGCAATACACGGGCGACTAGGCAGAGGCACCTTTACCCCCAACAGTCTTGAGCTCCACTATTCTCTTGTAGAAGCTATCTCTTTACAATAATTTTATCAACTATCTATGATGTCATTATTATGAGATTAAAGCTTATGGGCCTCTCAAACAACACCACTATTAGGCTTGCTTTACAAGATCTATTGACCTGGTTGTTTGCCTTGGCTTCATATAGTTGTGCTTCTATCAAGGCAAATATCACTTGATATTCTTTTTGAGACTTCTTTCATCTTGCTACATTCATGATCCCCCAAAAATTTGTGGGTTGACACAATTGTCCTTCGGCAAGGATTAGAATCATTGATGTGGTAGGTCATCTTTAACCTTTGATGTTCTCTATGTAGATTTTTAATCCATCACCCAAGGTGAGAGTGGATGAGGTGCAACTCATTGAGGGTCTTGTAAAAAAGTGATATGATGTGATTAGACAAGTGGTAAGAGAACATCTTGATATTAGACAAGTTGTGGCCCACTTTTAAGGTGAATAGCTCTACTAAGCTCTTTGGGTCACTAGAGAGACAATGTCTTATATACTCATGGTGAGGGAGTATCACTTGGCACTCTTTGATAAAATTGTAAGGCTCCTTAAGCCACTTGAGGATGAGTGATTTTGCACCTCACTTATGCACTCCTCATATTTAATAGGCCATCCTAGTCGTGGCACCTCTCATGTAATCATGAAGGCAAGAGGTACAATTGGACTAGGATTATGGGGTATATCTTGTGTCTACTATTCATGCCCAAGTAGGTACTAGTGAAGCACTAGGTTCTTATAGAGCTCACACTCCTCCACATTGTGATAATGCCTCTCCTTATCCATTTTTTCTTGTGATCCACATTTACCCATCAAATAAATGTAGTTATAACAATGGTGAGAGTAGAGTAGATAGTATGTTGAACCTGTTTTCATGAGCTTATGAGCTTATTGACATAGAAATGGCTAGAAGAAATATGGCAAGTGGTGACCACTACAATCATGATTATACCTTAGCATTCGAGGAAGAAAAAATAGTTTGAGAAGAGCATGATATATGGGGCAATTGACAATAAGTTGAAATTGATCTCCTATGTGCCTTTCTAGCTTCCATAGGCTGTTACAGCTACCTTGCAACTTGCTCAGGTTTTGAGCCCACCATCTTGTTCTAAGTGACTGCTTATAGGTTGGTGAAGCCTCTCATGCATTTTGTCACAACTAGCATGTGCATGGACATACTCTCTTGCTCACATCCCCAACTTGCCCTCATGCACAGGCCTATGATTGACAAACTATCAAAACTCCATTGCCCATGGAAAAATCCCAATAATAGATTCAACTCAATTGCATGGAGCTTCTATTCTAGGGCATGCTCTTGTGTGGTTTGATGGAGCCTTCACTCTCCGTTATTAGCTCATCATTCTTGTCAACCATGCATTCGAATGACTCAAGTGTGGTGGGTGGAAAATTCAAGGCAAGTCTGTGGGCACACCACCATTCGTGGGCTAAATGGTTGACTTGAAAAATCAACTTGGAGAGAAATAGGCATGCATGTTGTAATATTTTCTCATGAAATATTAATCAACCCTAAACCCTCCACACCCCACGCAAAATGCGACCCAAAGTAATCTCCCGAAACCTTAAATGTTGATGGCTAAGTGCTCCCTCCACATGCACTAGCAAACTCCAGCCCGCAACATGTATGGAAGGCCAAGGCTCAAAACCTGTAACCCACACGTGAACACCTCTTCAAGGGAAAAAAAGGGAATAATGGATAAATTTTGGAAATTTTTTTTAATAGCCACGTGTGTGGCTATATGCCCCCTCTTCCACACTATATGACCTCCCTCTCCCCAAGCTTGGGAGGAGGGAAGAGAGAGATGGCGTGCTGCTGCTGCAACCTAAGGACATTGCGCTGCTGCCGTCAACCCCCCACAGATACTACCGCCCTGGTCACGCCACATTGCTGCCACCTCTAACACCACCATCATCATCATAATCATCTTCGTTGTCATTTCCTCCTCTCCAATCATTATTTCCCCCCCACGTCATTCTGTCCTGGACAGAAGCTTAGAAGCTTCTAAACAAGGCTTCCATAAGCCTTATTCATCCACACCTCTCGGATTTTTCAAAAATCGCAACTATAAGGCCCATTCCTACGCAGAAGAAGAGAACCCCGGGCAGAAAAGAGACTTTGAAATGCGTACGAAGCCGGGGGAAAGTTCACTAAGCCAAAAAGCTACTTCATTAATGGCTCCGAAGCTAAAGGCGAGAGGAGCACATGCGGGAGCTTCCACCCTGAGTTCGCATGTGGACAACGCTCCGAATCTTAATGCCCAGGCTTCGATTGTATTCTCGCATGAAAGGGATGCATTAAGCATGTTGGTTTTTAGGAAAATTTAAATGCATGTATTCATTCGATTTACAAAGTTTAGTGCATGTCAAATATTTGAAATTCCTAGCACTCCTGTGGACAAGGGTAGTTTGCAATCTTCTTAAACTTATAATGCATAACTTAGAAGATGATATCATGCTAAGAAGGATAGAGCTTATGTTGCATGATGCACTCATGAATTAAACTCATGGTCGTGGTTCATATAGAGGATAAACTTAGAAGCCCATTGAATGATGTCCAAATCGTCGCAATACATGGAAATGAATTACGAACTTTGCAAATTGAATGCAAGTATGGTTGCATTTCAGGTCGGGTTAAGTGCTAAAGGAAGGATCAATCAATAATGGTCTCATGGTATTCGCTCATGCATGGAGATCTCTTCTCAAAATTTGAATGCATCTCCATCAAAAATATTAAAGCTTTAATTTTGTTGCATCAACGTAGGGTTTATACGGGTTAACTATGAATTGTCAATCATTATAGTTGAGGCAAGGAAAAGTAACGATCATTGAAGAACTTATAGCTGCATAGAAGGTAAAAGTCTATCAATCGCATATTTGCATGGAATGCTATATCTTGCAATTACTTACATCTTTTAGGGGAAAAGTACTTGCTAATTCGAAGAAAGTATTTGCATCTTTAATGCGAAGATTATTTTTACTCGTGGGTTAGTTAAATCAACTAAGTAATTCGTGTATAGTTGAGTTGCTCACATGAAAATCATAAAGGCACGATTATATTTCTTATGACAATTACCTCCAGTGCTACGTAGGGTTAAGTTACGTTAAAATTCTGCCTAGTATCACACTTGGGATGCCAATTTGAGACTTTTGATCCTAAAGGTCCTACCCACATTCACGGAATGTTAGGGTTAGCTAAACGCCTATGCAAGAACGATCTAGGGTTCTTACCCTAATGATCGGATGACCAAATGCTAGGGCCAAAGCATTATCGGCCTCGTAGGGTTAGGGTTGGATTGGGTCAATAGGACTCTCAAACCCTATATCTTGGTCAAAGGTATTCTTGGCCAAGGAATACCGTGTGATGGGAGATATAATCCCACAAGTTAGGTGCCACACTTGTCTCGTGTAACAAGTTGCAACGTCGCATGGTTTTGTGTCTATGTCACAAAATAGCTTTGCCACTCCTTAGAATAAGGTTGGCAAGTTCTAAGTACAAGTCTAATTTTCTAGAGGATGAGTAGTCATTCGGCTACATCACCCTTCCTTGGGCTGATTTGCCAAGTTGGGGAAATTATGAATTGCCTGGCAAACAATTGACCAAATCAAGCGAGGACAATGGGGTTGTCCAGGATTTATCAACCTTAATAAAAGGAAACCTAAAGTATTGGTAATTTGGGTTAATAGGGTATAAACCCTAACCCAAGGTAAAAGGGTAAATAGGCAACACCGCTTACAAGAACCTTGGGATATTGCTAAGTGGAAATTGATCTTGGATCGAATGTTGGATGTATTCGGAGAGAGAGAATTATACCTTAGTAGTTGGTCGTATAAACGACCACTGGAGTGCTTGTGTTTGTACACTTAGGAGCACTGTTTGTTCTTCTTTGCTCAAAGAACTAATGTTGGAAAAAAACTAATGCTTCAAGTTGAAAACCTGGAGGGAAAGGCAGCATCAGTTACCCTCGACTGTCTGCCTGACCCTATCCAAGGGGGTTGTTGGCCGCGCGGGTACGTGGACCGAACCTGTTGCGAGAGGTCTCTCCATAGGTGCTACTTGGAGCAGGAGGACGCTTGGGTGCCAGGGGGCTCTGGCTGTAAATCCCTTGCCTTTGGGTCCTATACAAGAGGCCGACATGACTTGAGATTGGATCTCGAGGCCCGCATACTAGTCAACAGGCGGAAACTTGGAATAGCAATCCCTGAGGATTGCTGGAATAGCCTTCGGGTGAATTATGGAATTGCCTTCGGGTAGATTATGGAATAGCCTTCGAGCTGGATTATATGATGTATTCCAAAGACTGATAAATGAAGATCAAATGTTGAAAAGGAACTTGTTTAACATTGTTTTTCTATGTCAATGCTAAGTTACGTGAAGAAACCATTGTGTAATTGGTTAATTAAGGAAGTTGTTTTTGCTTGTCAAACTAGATGTGGTAGGTAATTAGATAACTAAAACAACCTAAGGAAAGTGTGGTGGATGTGACCATGGGTCCGTCCTATGGAAGGGTGGTCCCGGTTGGTCGGGAACTTTTCTCAAAGGAATTGACAGCAAGGTAAGGATGACCTAGAATCTAGAAAGCTAGAGTCCCAATTTATATTGTTTTAGAGAAACGGAATGGGACTATGCCTTACAAGCAGAGAGGTCGAGCTTTGTATCCCTCTCGTTTCCCATTCTCCTTGAACTAAGTGCAGTATAAATTCACTTCAACCCTGATGCTTTTGCGTAGAGTAGTTCGTCTGTGGCTCGATGCTAGTTACCTCCGAGGAACTTGACCATTAGGGAAACCCTGATTCAGGTCGATCCTAAGTGGGAACGGTCGGAATGCTTCCGCTTTGTGGCAGACTCAGGAAGACCTAGATCGCAAACCCCGTGACATTCTGTGGGAGTGCCGAGCAGCGCTTTCTAGACTCTCTTCTCGATGGGCTGCTAAGACGTGTCCTACAAGTGGACAGGTGGACACATTACAGTTGGTATCAGAGCGAAGCAATGAGGATCTAATAATTACAAGGAAACTTAATGAGGGGAAGTAGAGCAAATGTTGCTATTAAGAACATTTTCTTACTTACTTATCGATGCTGGCCTGTAGAGTCGTGAAGCATGGAACAAATTCTTGGTATTCCAGGTTATGTTTATGACCTCGATGCGTGCTTCGGATTATCGACGAAGGCTAGGTATGATGAATATCCTAGACCGCATCTACAATCCTTCACCCTTGTATGTGGAACGGAGATGGATGGGTGATTTAAGAATTTATTACATAGCTTCCCACTAACTTGCGTACCTTCGGACCAACTTGAAGAGAATCAAGTGGATGGAGGACTTAAAGATCGTGAAGCTGTTCATCTTTGTTGAAGCTCACGCAAACGCAACCCTACATGTCGGCAGTCGAAAGTTCAAGCAGAACAAGTACGTGTACAAGGAAGTGACTTGAGTAATCCCTGCTGACAGAATCAAGGTTTTGGGACATTATGAGAAGAACGGGTATCAAAGGAAGGAATACCCTAAGCTTCCTATGACCTATCGATTCTTGAAAATCCATGACCCCAATTCATATTATTACTCAATTCCCGTAGCTGAGTGTAACACAATCTTATTCTCCCCAAATTGATGTGCTAATCAGCTTGTTCTACCTTCCCAAAAATAATTGTACTCGAAAGGGCTATGCCCATATGAATGAAATAGACTTTTTTATCAATGACTATTTTGGTTGTAAGTGTTGGTAACGGAGTTAAGTGATTAGGTCACTTGGCTAAAAGCTGAACTCGGCATGTAATGTAATGTGAGATACATTTAGCAAGTTTTTAACGTAAAGAATCTTAATGCCCAAGCACAACCTCAAGTGCAGATTCCTAGTTCGACCCCTACACCAAGTACGATCGTAATTCAGGAGAAGAAGTTTCTTCTCAAGCAAATCAAGCCACCAAAATTTGATGTAAAAAGGGAAGAACCGTCCAAACTGATGCCAAGATCTAGATCGAATCCATGGAGGATTATTTTGAAGCAGCAGGTATTGCACTCGCTAACCAAGCTATGCTTGCCAAACTGAAGATTACCGGCGAAGCATGACTTTGGTGGAAGCAATGGTGCAGAGACCAAGGGATCTCGGAAGGGTCAGTTACTTGGGAGAAGCTTAAAAGAGCTGTGCGAGGGAGATATATACCACTTGCCTACCGCACACAGAAGATGAATGAGTTCTATGAACTGAAGCAGCTTGGTCTATCCCTTGATGCATACTATTCAAAGTTTGTCTCTCTCTTAAAGTATGCGCCACAAATGGATATGACACAACAGGTGTCAAAGTTTTGTGTCAGATTAAACCCACCCATAAACACCCACCTGAAATCAATGCGCCCAACAGACCTTCAAGACGCGGTCATTCGAGCTGCACTGATAATACAGGAGGTGCAAACCAAGCCAAGAAATAACAGGACTTGGTCTTAGAAGGATCAAAACAAGGGAGTGTATAGGTCTCAGACCAAGAGAGCTTAAGGCTAGGGCGAATGCTGCTAACAACTTCATTCTTGCACAAGGTAATGGCTGCAACCTCCGTTGCTTCCATTGCAACGAGCCTGGCCACTTTAAAAGGCAGTGTCCCAAGCTTAGCAGAGGACAACGTCAAGGGCCATTCCAAGGAGCCACTCATGGGCAAGGAGCCATCGCCAGGGCCAGTTGGAGAACCGCCAGTGTTTCCAATAAGGAGTTTTGTGATGAAGAAGATCCAACCATGGAAGCTAGCTTTGAGAGGGCAATATTTCATACCGCTCTTCACAAGAAAGGCCCAAATCGCCAGTTCTCGTTGATTCAAACTCCATCGGATTATCAAGGTAAAAGTTTCAAGACCTTGATTGATTATGGCAATACTCATTCCTTCATTTCACCAGTCTGTGCAAGAAGATTAGGAATAGCCACAATATATGCATCTACCTTACTTGTGGAATTAGCAAATGGTCGTGAGGTCTCTTGTACCAGGCAATCTGCTAAGGTGAAATTCATATTGGGTGGAAAGTCGACTTTGGTCAGATTCAGCAAATGGTCGTGAGGTCTCTTGTACCAGGCAATCTGCTAAGATGAAATTCCTATTGGGTGGAAAGATTAGGAATAGCCACAATAGATGCACCTACCTTACATGTGGAATTAGAAAATGTCATGAGGTCTCTTGTACCAGGCAATCTGCTAAGGTGAAATTCCTATTGGGTGGAAAGTCGACTTCGGTCAGATTCAGGGTAATAAACCTAGGTGTCCACGAATGTTTACTCGGAATGGATTGGCTAATATCCAATGGTACCCACATTCACTGTGGAAAGGACCAAGTTTCCTTTCAAAATTCTGAAGGGGAACTAGTTACAACTCAAGGAGAGTTTGGTAAGCCAAAAATTCAGTTGGCAAAAGAAACAGGGATAACAAAAGGAGTTAGAAAAGGGGCTACCTATCTATTTGATTAAGCTAAATAAGCTAGATCAGAATCAGGAGTCTAGGGAAGAACCTTCATGGTTAAAGGAGTACGCAAACGTATTTCTTGAAGAGCTGACATAACTTCCTCCTCAAAGGGAAGTCAATCATGAAATCAAGCTAATGCCAGGAGCTGTATCAATCCCAAAGAGACCATATAGGATGTCCATCCCGAAAGTGATTGAGCTGAAGGAGCAAGTCAAGCAACTGTTAGACCAAGGCTACATCCATCCTAGCAGTTCACCATGGGGAGCTCCAGTGTTGTTCCAGAAGAAGAAGAAAGATGGAACACTTCGGTTATGGATTGACTACAGAGGGTTGAATCAATCAACCATTAAGAATAAATACCCCATTCCAAGAATAGATGAACTTCTTAACTGTCTTCAAGGTGCCAAGATCTTCTCTAAGATAGATCTCAGGTCTAGATATTATCAGATAAGGATCAAGGAAGAAGATATCCCAAAGAAGGCATTCAGCACAAGGTATGGGCACTTTGAATTCCTAGTCATGTCATTCGGGCTGACAAATGCTCCTGCTACCTTCAACAGGTTAATGCAGGATACCTTTAGGCCCTATCTTGATGACTTCGTACTCGTCTTCTTTGATGATACCCTAGTCTACTCTAAGTAGGAAGAAGATCATGAACCCTAGCTTCCCATTGTTCTTGAAACAATGAGAGCGCACAAGCTTTATGCGAAGAAGAAGAAGTGTGCATTTTGCAAGCGACAAATTGAATATCTAGGATTCATTGTATCAGTAGATTTGGCCAAGGTTAGAGACGTTCTGGAGTGGCCAACACCAACTTCTGTTAAAGAGATATGTAGCTTTCTTGGATTGACAAGATGGTACAGGGTCTTTATCAAAAATTATGCTTTGATTGTAGCACCTCTGATTGATCTACTAAAGAAGCAAGTGTCAATTGTATGGTCACCTGCTGAACAGTCCAGCTTTGACAAACTAAAACAAAGCTTGGTATCAGCACCTGTCCTGAAAATTTTGGACCTTAGTAAGGAGTTTGAAGTGATAATTGATGCTAGCACACTTGCCTTAGGATTGTGTGCTTATGTAAGAAGGCCATCCTATAGCATACTCTTCGAGGAAACTGAAGAGCCATGAAAGGAACTGTGCTACCCATGATCTGGAGTTGTTAGCTATCATCCATGCTCTCAAACTCTGGAGACACTACTTGCTGGGTAAAAAAGTTACCCTAGTGAAGGACTAAAAGAGTCTTAAGTGGATTTTTACCCAGAATGAGCTCAATATGAGGCAACATCAATGGATTGAAGTGCTGGAGGAATATGACTTTGAAATCGAATACCGGCCTGGAAAGGAGAATTTAGTTGTCGATGCACTCAATCGCAAGGCATTTCTGAATTCTCTGATTTCGCAAGATCCATCAACAGCAAGATCTCTAGCCACAAAGGTATCCATGCCAAACAACCCAATTCTTGAGCTAGCTAGAGAAGACGCATGCCATGACCCAACCTATCGAAAATTGCTAAAGGAGATCCCCATTAAGGATCAAGACCCGAAGCTACAAACAAAGTATCAAGAATTCTCTATCAATAATGGACTTGTCTACTATAGAATGAGATTATATATATCGGCATGATAGATCCTTCGTTGAAGGTGATATGGTCTTCATTCGCATATGCCCAAAGAAGAGTTCCCTATCCTTGGGTGAATGCAAAAAGCTAAGTCCAAGGTATTGTGGACCCTACAAGATTCTCAAGTGCCTAGGACCTAATGCTTACAGACTGCAACTCCCTGAAAACCTAAAAGTTCACAATGTATTCCATATCAGTCTATTAAAAAAGTATGTGCCTAACCCTAGTCACGTGCTTGATGATCAACAAGTTGTAATGCCTAGCCAAGGAGTCCTTGAGCTATTGCCTGACAGGATCTTAGATGTTAGAGAGAGGCATTTGAGATCCAAAACCTTCAAAGAATACCTCATCCCAGTGGAAAGATTACCCCAAAGAGGATGCCACTTGGATGAAAGAAAGTACTCTCAACCAACAATACCCCCAGTTCTTCTCGAGATGAGGACATCTCGATTCCTTTAAGGGGGAGAGAATGTAATATTTCTACATGAAATATTAATCGACCCTAAACCCTGCACACCCTGAGCAAAATGCGACCCAAAGTAATCTCCCGCAATGTTAAATGTTGATGGCTAAGTGCTCCCTCCGCATGCACTAGAAAACTCCAGCACACGACATGTATGGAAGGCCTAGGCTCAAAACCCGTAACCCACATGGGAACACCTCTTCGAGGAGAAAAAAAAGGGATAATGGATAAATTTTGGTAAATTTTTTTTAATAACCCCCCCTTAGCCGATGCATGGTGGGGAGAGGGAGTGTGAGAAGAGCATGAGTTATGTGGAGAAGAGAGGAGCATGGGGAGGGGAACATGTCACTAGCCACGTGTGTGGCTATCTCCCCCCCTTCCACACTATATGACCTCCCCCTCCCCAAGCTTGGGAGGAGGGAAGAGAGAGATGACGTGCTCTTGTTGCCATCTAAGGACACGGATCTGCCGCCGTCAGCCCATAGACGCCACCGCCCTGGTCTTGCCACGCTACCGCTGCCTCTAACACCACCATCATCATCATAATCATCTTCTCGTCATCTTCCTCCTCTCCAATCATTCTTCCCCCCCCCCCCCCCCCCCCACGTCATTCTGTCCAGGATAGAAGCTTAGAAGCTTCTAAACAAGGCTTCCATAAGCCTTATTCATCCACACCTCTCGGGTTTTTCAAAAACCATGACTGTAAGGCCCATTCTTGTGCAGAAGAAGAGAACCCCGGGTAGAAAGAGACTTTGGAACGCGTACGAAGCCGGGGGGAAGTTCGCTGAGTCAAAAAACTACTGCTCAATGGTTTCGAAGCTAAAGACGAGAGGAGCACATGCAGGAGCTTCCACCCCGATTTTGCGTGTGGATAATGCTCCGAATCTTAATGCCCAGGTTTCTATTGTATTCTCGCATGAAAGGGATGCATTAAGCATGTTGGTTTTTAGGGAAATTTAAATGCATGTATTCATTTGATTTACAAAGTTTAGTGCATGTTGAATATTTGAAATTTCTCGCACTCCCATGGACAAGGGTAGTTGCAATATTCTTGAACGTATAATGCATAACTTAGAAGATGATATCGTGCTAAGAAGGATAGAGCTTATATCCCATGATGCACTCATGAATTAAATTCATGGTCGTGGTTCATATAGAGGATAATCTTAGAAGCCCATTGAATGATGTCCAAATCGTCACAATACATGCAAAGGAATTACGAACTTTGCAAATTGCATGCGAGGATGGTTGCATTTCAGGTCGGGTTAAGTGCTGAAGGAAGGATCAATCAATAATGGTCTCATGGTATTAGCTCATGCATGGAGATCTCTTCTCAAAATTTAAATGCATCTCCATCAAAAATATTAAAGCTTTAATTTCGTTGCATCAACGTAGGGTTTATACGGGTTAACTCTGAATTGTCAATCATTATAGTTGAGGCAAGGAAAAGTAACGACCATTGAAGAACTTATAGCTGCATAGAAGGAAAAAGTCTATAAATTGCATATTTGCATGGAATGTTATATCTTGCAATTACTTACATCTTTTAGGGGGAAAGTACTTGCTAATTCGAAGAAAGTCTTTGCATCTTTAATGTGAAGATTATTTTTACTCGCGGGTTCATTAAATCAACTAAGTAATTCATGTATAGTTGAATTTCTTACATGAAAATAATAAAGGTGCGATTAGATTGCTTATGACGATTACCTCAAGTGCTAGATAGGGTTAAGTTACGTTAAAATTCTGCCTAGCATCGTACTTGGGATGCCGATTTGAGACTTTCGATCCTAAAGGTCCTACCTACATTCATGGAATGTTAGGGTTAGCTAAATGCCTATGCAAGAACGATCTAGGGTTCTTACCCTAATGATCGGATGACCAAATGTTAGATTTTTGCAAGGAAGTTAGGAACCCTAGGGCCAAAGCATTATCGGCCTAGTAGGGTTAGGGTTGGATTGGGTCAATAGGACTCCCAAACCCTATATCTTGATAAAAGGTATTCTTGGCCAAGGAATACCGTGTGATGGGAGATATAATCCCATAAGTTAGGCATGACACTTGTCTCATGCAACAAGTTGCAACGTCGCATGGTTTTGTGTCTATGTCACAAAATAGCTTTGCCACTCCTTAGAACAAGGTTGGCAAGTTCTAAGTACAAATCTAATTTTCTAGAGGATGAGTAGTCATTCAGATACATCACCCTTCCTTGGGCTGATTTGCCAAGTTGGGGAAATTATGAATTGCCTAGCAAGCAATTGACCAAATCAAGCGAGGACAACGGGGTTGTCCAATATTTATCAACCTTAATAAAAGGAAACCTAAAGTATTGGCAATTTGGGTTAACAAGTTATAAACCCTAACCCAAGGTAAAAGGGTAAACAAGCAACACCACTTACAAGACCCTTGGGATATTGTTAAGTCAAAATTGATCTCGGATTGAATGCTGGATGTATTTGGAGAGAAGGACTTATACCTTAAACACAATATTAGTGAGTTTGGAAATCTCCCAATTCCCATTGTTGAATACTAAAAAGGTGGCACCCGGATAGCATGCCCATAAGTTTCTCAAAACCATATGATGTGACCTATCATTGGAAAGCACTTGAAAAATGGAATCTGTTAAGCTATAGAGCGCTCGATTTGGAGTTATAATGTTCAAGTTATGACAAATCCAAAGATTTAACCACGTGTCCCAAACTTATGGGAAATTCCCATATTCCCCAATATGGTATTCTTAGTAGTTGGCCGTATAAACGATCAATGGAGTGCTTTTGTTTGTACACTTAGGAGCATTGTTTGTTCTTGTTTTCTCAAAGAACTAATGTTGGAAAATAACTAATGCTTCAGGTTGAAAACCTGGAGGGAGAGGCAGCATCAGTTATCCTTGACTGTCTCACTGACCCTATACAAGGGGGTTGTTAGCCGCGTCGAGTATGTGGACTGAACTTGCTGCGAGAGATCTCTCCGTGGGTGCTACTTGGAGAAGGAGGATGCTTGGGTACCAGGGGGGCTCTATCCGTAAATCCCTTGCCTCCAGGTCCTGCACAAGAGGACGACATGACTCGAGATTGGATCTCGAGGCCCGCATACTAGTCAATGGGCGGCAACATGGAATAGCGATCCTGGAGGATTGCTGGAATAGCCTCCGGGCGGATTATGGAATTTCCTTCGGGCGGATTATAGAATAGCCTTTTGGCTGGATTATATGATGTATTCCAAAGACTGATAAATAAAGATCAAATGTTGAAAAGGAACTTGTTTGACATTGTTTTTCTATGTCAGTGCCTAAGTTAGGTGAAGGAACCAGTGTGTAATTGGTTGATTAAGGAAGCTCTTTTCGCTTGTCAAACTAAATGTGGTAGATAATTAGATAACTAAAGCAACCTGAGGAAAGTGTTGGATGTGACCATGGGTCCGTCCTACGAAAGGGTGGTCTCGGTTGGCCGAGAACTTTTCTCAAAGTAATTGACAGCAAGGTAAGGATGACCTAGAATCTAGAAAGCTAGAGTCCTGATTTATAGTGTTTTAGGGGAACGGAATGGGACTATGCCTTACAGGCAGAGAGGTCGAGCTTTGCATCCCTCTCATTTCCCATTCTCCTTGAGCCAAGTGCAGTATAAATCCGCTTCGACCCTGATGCTTCTGCATAAAGTAGTTTGTCTGGGGCTCGACGCTAGTTACCTCCGAGGAACTTGACCATTAGGGAAACCCTGATTCAGGTCGATCCTAAGTGGGAATGGTTGGAATGCCTCTACTTCGTGGCAGACTCGGGAACACCTAGATCGCAAACCCTGTGACATTCTGTGGGAGTTCCAGGCGGCGCTTTTTGGACTCTCTTCCTGATGGGCTGCTAAGATGTGTCCTACAAGTGGACAAGTGGACACGTTACACATGTGTTCTACTAACATATGTGGTAAGGATTTTTGTCTAGTATAGAAATCCTCCAACCATGGCACAATTCAAAGAATTATATGTTTGTAGAAAAAGATGTATGACTATTGAGTTTGAGAGCTTATTCTTCTTAGTGTGGATGTAATATAAGGTGCTTAGACTAATAGTGTACTAATTAGTGCTTCAACTAATAATGCACTCTCAAGTTCTTGGATTCATATGTGCTTGGAGTTTTTTTTTTGTCTTTGAGAATAAGTATCAAATATGTGCTATAAAACATATCAATCAACCATTAGCTCTGTAAGCTAAGGCTAATTAGCCTTCTTCAAGCTACTATTGTTTTGTGGAGTGATGAGGGCACTGAATTCGAGAAGGGAGGATGAGGAAAAGAAAGTATGTGTTTTGGAATGTAAGTATGCTTTTGGGGCTTTGGTGCATGACACAAGGAGGATGCATAAAAGGAGTGGAAAAGGGTACATGAGTTAGGGAGACAAAAGAGGAGTTTTTGGGGTGTGTTGCATGGGAAGGAAGAAGGATCTTTGACATTGGAGGCTATTTTTATGTTGTAGTTGATCTTTACAATGTTTCATGCAAAGGAGGAGGGGAACATTTCCTAGAGTATTATGCCAAATTTAAGGAGGGAGAGCTGATTGGAATTAGTCCTTCATGAGATGGTGATATTTAGTATGAAGAGATCATGAGAAAGGAGATGAGGATTGACGTGCATTGCAAAGGGAGAGGCATTAGAAAGACTGAGAGGATGAATGAGAATTTGTCCATGTGATAATAGTTTGGATTACGGAACCCATAACTAGTGTCCATGGTAGAAAAACTATTAAAGAATGACCATAATAGTGGTGGGAGTTAGAGCTAATGAGATCAACAACAAGAAGAGAAGGAGCCTGATTTGTGGAGGCTAGACATTGAGCTCTATCCTATTGCATTTGTGAGATTATACAAGGATATAAACGTTGATGATATAAACAAAGATAAAAGGAGTAATTTTGAGCCATAGCAGTAGGCATGCTAGTGGGAGGAGTCGTCACATCGAAACATGGTGATGCAAGACATAAGGCATTCATTAAAAAATTGGATTAGCACAATGTGTTTCCAAAAAAGAAGGATAGAGGATTCATCCAAGAGGCACCATCAAGAGCAACCTATTGTGAAGGAATATAAGTAGATAGGTGCACTTTAGAGCTCCATATCATCTGTTCAGGGCTGATTGTGAAGGGTGGACTAATGCTACTCCTGTACATGGAACTATAATAGTTGCATTAGAAGGCTATCTATTGTAGTAACGATAAGTGGTAGTCACCTATGACCACTAATAAAGGACACAATGTTTAGCTATATTAGCATTGATGATTTCTTAAGCATCGCATATAAATATTGTCCTTAGTCTAACACATGCTAGTACTCAAGATCTTTGTTGCATTGGAACATGGACAAGATATACTAAAGGGCCGTCTTAAGAGCATGGAATCATGAAGATGGCAAACTTCTATGGCTATTAAGTCTTTGGATACTTAAAGATCTTCTTTTTTTACTTCTCTCAATACCACTTCTTCTTCCTCTTACCATTAGTAGGTAAGAACCTCTTATCACCTTGATCTTTTTGAACCCCACCACTTCCTTATCACATGCCATGGCAACATGAAAAATTCTCATATTCTTGTTTATTGTCCATTGTTATGAGCTCTTCTAACAGTGTCTCTACTCCTATCTCATCCCATCGGTAACTTTAAGGAATGAACGCTATGCAACATGTGGAAGAGAAAGAAGGAGGCAATATAGATATCTAAGTTTTAATTCAATGCCAATAATTATGCATGGTTTGATGAGTGTTTCTTTAGAGTTGATTCAAGGGCTAATAGTTCACAATTTAACATTTGTTATTTGAGTTTTTGAGTTCACAGGTAGTGATGGAGTTTATAATCTAAGGTTGTCTTATCTTCTCTTCCTTCCAATGCAAAACCTTCTTCTCAAAACCCTACATCTTTGCGGCCAACACACACATCCTATACATGGCTAATCAAAGCCTTAGTAGAATGTAGTGCAATCTTAGTATTATCCTTTTTCTTCTCTATCAAAGCATTAGATGATGGAAGAACATCTAAAACAATAGATAAGTCAGTCCTATTCTAACTATCCCTGCACAGTCTCACTATTTTCCTTCCCATTCTAGTGAATAAAATTCTACTTCCAAAGGATTATTCAATCCTTGACAAGTTTCAATATGCGTCTACTATATATCCTTGACTTGTGACTTGAGATTATCTTGCACACATCGAGGAGAATAGACAAGCTATTGATCCTCAGGAATATCATAAAATTTCATACGCCTATCAAGAACTTTGAGATAGGTGCTTACATCACTCACATCAAAGAGACCCACTTCTTGGATATTCAACTTAAGTGCATATAGTACTTGGTCCTCTATTCCATTATCATTCTCTTCCTACATTGCTTGTTATTCCTTGTATAAATCAACAATCCTCCTACATGTGTCCAAAGGGTACATCTTGAATTCCAAATTTTCATCCCCAAACTCACTTGTCTACAAACTTAGTTCCAATATCTATTGCACATCCTATAGAGAAATCACATTTGTATCCATGTAACATATCGTATTCAAACCTTCACCCCGGCAATGTCACTTCGAGGGTTCACAACAATGTCAAAGGGATGTGCACATTTACAACAAAGACATGGGGACTTGAGAAGAAGATTCATCACTAGAAGGAAGAGAAGAAAAGATAACTCCAGGTTATAAACTTTGTAATGCATGTAAACTCAAAAAACTCAAATGACAAATGAAAAAATCCTAGCTATTATCCCTCAAATCAACTCTAAAGAAACACATCAAATTAGGCATATTCCTTGACACTAAACTAAGACCTGGGTAGCTATATAGCATCCTTTTTTCTCTTCCACATAATGCATAGAGTTTATTCTTTGAAGTTACTGATGGGATAATGTAGAAGTAGAGATATCTTAGAAGAGCTCAAAATAATGGACAATAAAGGAGAACATGAGAATTTTTCATGTTGCCATGGAGTGTGATAAGGAAATGGTGAGGTTCAGAAAGATCAAGGTAGTAAGAGGTTCTTTCATATCAGTGGGTAAGAGGAAGAAGAAGTGGTATCAAGAGGAGTAAAGTAGAAGATCTCTAAGCATCCAATTATGTAGTAGTCAAAGAAGTTTGACATCTTTATGCTTTCATGCTCTTAAGACAACCCATTTGTACCTCTTATCCATGTACCAATGCAAAAAATTATCAAGAATACTACCGTGTGTTGGACGAAGAAAAATATTTATATGAGATGCTTCAAAAATTAGCAATGCTAATACAACTAAACACAATCTCCTTTATTAGTGTTGGTCGTAGGTGATTGCACTTATCAACGTATGTAGCCTTCTACTGTAGCTATTATAGGTTTACCAATAGAAATATCATCACTCCCTAGCCTTCACAATAAGGCTTGAATAGATAATATGAAGCTCTAAACTATAGCTCCCTACTTATATTCCCTCACAATAGACCGATCTAATGACATCTCTTGGATGAAGCCTGTATCCTTTCTTTTTGGAAACACATTGTTTTAATGAAATTTTTTGATAGATGCCTCATAGCTTGCTAATCCTATTTCAATGTGATGACTCCTCCCACTAGCATGCCTACTACCATGGCTCATAATGGCTCCTTTTATCCTTGTTTGCATCATGGACTGTCCTTATAGAATCTCATGAAAATGACAGGGTGGGCCACAACATCTAGCCTCCACAAATCAATCTCCTTCTCTTCTTGTTTGCCATTGGTTGTTTGCATTGGATACAAGTACTCCTATCATAAAAATTTATAATGTATGTGGAGATTGGATAATGACAAGATAAGGATGTTGAGTTGTAGCATAGAATAATTGGGCATGTTAACTTGCAAAGGCTAGAACAAATGTAGTATAGACAAGTGATTTTCCATAGTTTGACAAGTGGAGAGAGAGGAGGAGAGGGAAAGCTAAAAAGAGAGAGGGAAAGTAGGAGAAGGAGAAAAACACACACACACACACATACACACACACACACACACACAGAGGACAAAGAGGAAGAGATAATGAGAGAAAGAAAAGAAGAAATAAATGGAGAGAGAGAGGGGTAGAGAGGGAGAGGGGAGCAAGGGAGAGGATACAGAGAGCAAGAGAGAGAGAAAAGAGAGAGAGGGGGGAAGAGGGAGGGAGAGAAATAGAGAGAGGGAGCTTGAAATAGAAAGAAAGGGAGAGAAAGTGCATGACAAATAGAAAGAGAGAGGAAAAGGAAGAAAAGTAGGCCATTAGTAAATCAAAAGAGAAGATGGTGTGGAAAGAGAACAAAGAAGTAGCAAACTTTTGGGAGTTTGATTTAACAAATGCTTTATATGAAGTCAAGCCAAGTATGAAATTGCTATAACTAATTCGATTCTCACGTAACATTCACAAAGGAATTCAAGAAAAAACTATGAACTAATTATTGTTAGCAGTCATGTTTGCCATGCATTGACATCTCATGCTTGTGAGCCTCAGTGTGAGTCAAATGAGGACTTTTAGAGCTCTGATGGTTTTGTCATGTGTTTTGATGGGGAGGATACTCATTTTAGAGTGGCTATTTGAGTACATTTCTTTTTTTAATTAGGTTTTAGTATTTTCCAAGAGTAGTTTCTACATTTCCTAGGCTATCCATACTTGTCAGATATTGTCCTTCCTAGTTGGATTTCTTGGTGGCCATGTAGCATCTTCTAGGCATTTATTATGCCATGACTACTATTAAATGTTGATCAGCTAGTATTTATAGCACATGCAACTAACTAGATTCACATGAGACACATTTCTACATGCTCATTTTTAGTAAACATAGCTATTTTGTATGTAGGGGATAGTTATTCTCCTCTAACTAGACCATCTACATTGATGATATTTTGAGATGTTGTAGTTGATTTCCATTGTTTGACAACCTGTCTCATCCAAACACAATTTTTGTAGGTGTTTCTCTCCTAGAATATAAAAGATATCTTATCAACATGTCTTTGCTTACTTAGAGATATAGAAATAACCTAGCAGAACGAAAAAAATATGAACGAGGAGTAGAAAACACATGGCAAATATGAGAATAATAGAGTCTCTTTTAGTTTCAAATGAATTGATACAAAGATGCATCTATCCACCTATGCACTTCCACCATGAAGCTCGGATGGAAATCTAGATAGATGATAGGAAAAGAGCTTAGGGTAGCTAAAAGAACCTTGGTTGGGTGTAGATATATTGATGATGGCTTTAGAGGGTTCTTTCTTTAAGAGTTTGAAAAGGTAATCTGGTCAGCATGTTGGACCATATTATGAACCTTCCTTAGTTGGATAGGAAATATTCCAAGGAATATTCCCTTTATCATTGGGTTGGGGTGCTACCTCTCAGAACATTGTCATCAAGGGGTCGCTCGCCCCCTTAAGACTCCCAAGTCAGGGGCACTTTCATAGACCTTAGACCCCATAATAGGGGCCCTTGGTAACTCCCACACCCTATAATTCATGCATTATGCCCTGAGTTGCTACTAATATAGCTACTTTATCTAACCCAAAGATTAGACCTAGGAAGGACAACTTTTTGTTATCTGATCACATAGATCTCATATGAGGTACAAGTCAAGACCCACCCAATGTCCATGCTCACATATGGCTTCTCCTCATATTGGGGATCTTACAACTTAGAGCACCATGGATCATTGGTGGTGGCACCTTGGAAGGGTAGGGCATTGAGCATATCTTAATCTCCCCTTAATGTCCACATACATTCTGGGCCCAATGGCACATCTCTAAAGATGAATTATAAGGAGACCCTTCGTAAGAATTTTGATGAAGGCACACAAATTTGGATTTTCAACAATTGCAATACAACTCTGATTGTCACATCATAGCAGGATTTGTTATTCATCTTGTTCTCCCATATGCCATAGGTTCCTCCTTAACTATACTACTTCACATGTAGTAAAGTGATCTCTCTTGTACTCTACCTTAGAAGAAGACAATGCCGCACTTGGTTGCTTATCATTGATCCAAGAGAAGATTCTTGAACCTAAAGAGAAACAATATACAAAAATGGATTTCTTGGAATCACTGTCACCCATCCAATCTGAGTCATAGTTCTCCATAAGAGCACTTCTAGAATTGCATGTAATACCGTAGTGAAGAGTTCTCTTCAAGTATCTAAGAACCCACATCCAAGCTTTCCAATGACTTTCTTATGGTTTTTTTAAGAACCTACTCAAGGCATTAATATGGAAATTGATATCCAACCTCATATTACACAAGTAGATGAGACTGCTAAAACCAAACTCCTATAACTCCCAATGTCTGCTAGCCTTGATTTATCCTCAATGGATAACTTCACATTGACCTCCATAGGTGTAGCTATCTCCTTATAGATCTCCCATGTATACTCCTTTAAGAGATGAATATTTTTCTAGGAACTTTCCAGCCAAACCTCAATCCCCAAACAGTAGTATAACAAGCCCAAGTCTATCATTTCAAACTCAGAGCTCAAAATAATTCTTGAAAATCAAATCCTTCAACATGTGAAAATCCTTGTGCAATTAATCTAGCTTTGTACTTTTTTAAGTTGCCATCAATCTTATACTTTACCTTTCATAATATTCCTTTTTTTTTGACAATCCACTAGCTTCCAAGTGTCATTCTTCATTATGCTATCATACTCAGCTTGCATAGCTACTCTCCACGCTTGATTCGGAAAGTGCTTCTTCCAAGTCTTCTAACTCCTTTACTTCTCTCATAATCTCAACCATAAATGCTATATTGACTATGTTTTTAGAAGCCTTTCTTTGCTCCTCTATTGTTTGTGTCTTCATTGGTCCATCTGCCTTTTCCTTAGTTGTGGTAGGCATAGCATTGTTGCAAATCATAGGGCTTCTTCACCCATGACAGCAATGGCTTTTTTGGTGGTGTGATTGTAGGTTGGTGAACTTTTTCCATATCATCCAAAGATGATACTTCCTCCTCCTTGAGAGTAGGAACAAATGTTAGGATATGTTCATAGTGGGCTACTTCTTACTTGGATGATAAAGTGGAAGAACTTATATTCTTCTTCTCCACTATATATGGTTGCTCCTTGAAGACTACATCACGACGCTTACTATGATCTTCTTTACCTCTTGTTGTAAAATTTGTAAGCCTTTTGCTCATCACTATAATCAAAGAGGATACATTTTGTGCTTTTTGGATTTAACTTGTTTCTGCTATCCTTTAGAATAACATTCACATATAAAAGTTCTAAAATGTGAGATAGATAGTTTCTTACCAAAATAGGCCTCATGAGGAGTTTTTCCCTTAAGATCCTTTTTACAACTCCAATTGAGAATGTAGACTACAATATTAAGAGTTGTACCCAAAATTGGTTAGTCAATCCCTTGCACTTAGCATGCACCTTGCCATTTCCACAATGGTATGATTTCGACATTCAACAATGCCATTGTGTTGAGATGTATGAGGCATCATCAATTGATGCTTAATCCATTTTCTCTTGTAAAATTCTTCAAACTCCTTTGAGTTGAATTCACCATCTAAACTTCTTCACACTTTTTCCTATTTTATTCTCTACAAGTTTAAGCCATTCTTTAAACTTACCAAAAGCCTTATCATGAAGAAAGTACACCCACATCTTCCTCTATTGTAGCTATCCATGATCAACGTAAAATAAGAAGATCCTCCCAAGGCTTTTGTAAGCATTTTACCGCACAAGTTAGCATGCAACAACTCTAAAGGACCATTCACTCTATTCTTGCTTTCTTATGGAAATGCTTTCCTTTGTTGCTTGCCCATCATACAAGCTTCACATGGTTACTTAATTTGAGTTATTGTAGGATACCATACTTTGCTTTTGTATCTCCTTTAACACTGCAAAACAAGTGTGACCAAATATTTCATGCCAAAGTTTACTTATGTCCACACTAGCGATGGATGTAGAAAACTTGACTCATGTAGGTTGTTCCTCCTTTCTATATTGTCCATAAATGTGTCATTACTATCAATAATTTTTATATCTATCTTGATGAGCCTCACCTCATGGCCCAAATCAGTTATAGAAGTAAATGATAGCATATTTATCTTAATCTCTGGAACATACAATATATTTAAAAGAATTTTGAGTTCACCATTTGCAATAACAAAGGAAATAGTACATGTGCCCTCACAAGGCATTCTGCATCATTTCCAACTATCATAATGATGGATTCTTATAGAGGCTTCATAGAACTGTATAGACCTTTCTTATTGGTCATGTGATGGGAGGCACCACTATCCGATACCCATAAGTTTGTATTCAATATTTCTTGTACTAAGGAATACACTTCCTCAATGGTCACCATGAAAAACTCCAACTCTACTTCAGTCGTATTGGTTGTCTCCTTTCCTTTAGTCTTCCCAATGTCATTATTTTCCTCTATCTTATTAACATGACAATCTATAATTGCTTGTTCTTTCTTGCAGTAGAAGCACTCTCCTTGAAAATCTTTCTTATAACCCTTCTTCTTTTTGTCACCATTGCTAGAGGAATGGCCTTTTCCTTCTGTATTAGTGGATAATGCAATATATCCACAGTTGCTACCTTCTGAACTTTAAGCCTCAACTTCTCCTCCATTACTAGTATACAAAATTCTTCAAACGTTAAAGATTGAGGTCTTAGCTAAGTGTTTAGAGTAGTTACCAATCCATTAAAATTTTGTGGAAAAATATGAAGACATCTTTGAGAGCTAGCTCCTCACTAGTCTTTTGTATCCTAGCATGAGCCATCTAGTTACGTATATTCTTAATCTAAGTGATGAATGCTTTAGTTTTCTCTCATTTAGCACACTTCTCTATTTCTAGTTGTTTCTCCAATTTCTAAATTCTTATTTGATTTCACATTTCATACTAACTCCTCAGTATGTTTCAAGTCTCTAATTCCTTGATATACTAAATCAAGGTCAAAACACATATCAATTTATAACTAAGGTACACAGTGCATCTATGTTCCTTCATTTTTAAGCTCATAAAAGATCTATATTTGGATGAATCATAATGCTCAAATTTGATGGGTTGACGTTGGGTTGTGGTTATGAGTTAGCCCCTAATGTGGTCTCCAAAAGCTCATAAGAATCAAGGATAGTTGTGATTTTAACTTTCACAAAGTATAGTTTATACCATCTAGCTTACATTTAGTGAAGGTTGGTGGACAAATCCTTACTGTTTAAATTAATGGTGTACTAACACTACACCTAATACCCCAACACTCCTACTTCATGAAGTAGATGACATTTCAGCTATTCGCTATTCAAGCCCTTGCCTCTCTCATACTCTTCACTCCTCAAAGCCCCCTGAGCTTTAATACCATTGAGGGCTAAAATGATGGATGAGTTGCCTCTTACCCATCCAACCTCTAATCCTCACTAAGAGAACTAAAGAGAGGCACCACCTAGCCAAAGGGAGGATGGGCTAGGACATCCCTTTTCTCAAAGAGAATCAAAAGAACCAAGACACAAATTTACAAGAAAGAATATATGTACTAGACACCCTATTAGAATATGAGAGAGAGAGAGATGAGAGGGGAGGGAGACAAGAGGAGAAGAGGTAAAGGAAGCTCTCCATTATGTATTCATGGAATGAGAAGATAAGAAGAGAGGGAGACAAGAGGAGAAGAGGTAGAGGAAGCTTGCCATTATGCTACATAATAAAAGAACTTACTCATAGCTTACCTCAAAGAGATGGACTAGCATGAGGGTATTCTAGAGTGGTCTCATGTGCTTGTCATTGTCCCCCCCCTCTTCTCCATTCTCCATGGGCTCTTCATAGAGCCTCCATAAGGGATTAGATTAAGATAATCTTCTTAATTAACATAATCCTAGATGATGTATGGCATCTTTGAAAATATGGAAAATAGTGGATGGGACAAGTCTCCACCTTGGTCATCATGCAAGAAGCCAAGGGTGGTGGTAGACAAAATAGAGAAAGGGAGCTAGATTACAAGAGGTGGGTGCCCAAAGCACATTATTATAATTTATTCATAAGAAGGATAGAATGAAAAGTTGGTGTGGTAAAAGAGAGAAGCAAATTGCATGTAGCCAGCAGTCTTCATAACTTCAAATTCGTGAAGAATTTGAAAAAATTCTCTTCTGCAACTTTGTAGACCAGGTCGAAACCGATCGGGCATCGCAAAAATTTTCTTGAAATTTGCTTTTTCTTGGGAGTTATTGAGATGATAAAAAATGACTTCCAAAAGCTGCTTTGACTTTAATCCCCCATATATATATAAATACATATAAGCATGTGACAGAAGGGGTCCATGCTTGTAAGCTTTTGTATAAGATCCAAATGACACCATGATGTGGATATTGACTTGTGTGCTAGGGTGAGGTGTCCTCTAATGATGGTGATAGATTCCAAATCTTAGTGATGCATGCAGAGCCCATGTGCAGTTGGAGGCTAGTCCTTTGAAAAATCTATGCACTCACTCAACTCCTAGGTGTAATCCATTTCCATCTTCACTAAGATAACCATCCATTTTACCCTTTACATTGACATGCCTCCTAAGAACTTGTTCCCCCCATTTGCTAGAGTTATCATAATCGAGAAGCATTAGGAGAAATATGGACTCTCTTTTTTGCCTCTTAAGGGGTTTCTCTCACCTCTCTCTCTCTAAAAAGAGATTCCAAAATAATATTATAAAAAGAGATCTTCTACAATCAAGCAAATCTTGTTTTTGTGTTTTCAATATATTTCACCTATTATTTTATTCCCAAACTGTAGAATAATGTCACTTTTTCTCAAAATCCTCATAACTAAAAAAAATACAATTCTATTTTTTCTAAAAACGCAGCCAATCATTGATACATGACTCTTTAATGCCCTCATGACTTTTCAACATTAAAATATATTAGAATCATTCTCATTCTCACTTCTTAAAAGGGCAGAAGTTAAAAAACGATATAAAATGACGTACACATCATATTTTAAGATTATTTTTTACCCAGAGACACCTTTTTGACTCGAGAGTTTCCTTGTAAATTTTCATATTTTTTGGACAAGTATATACCTATTTCTGTGCATTTTTTCATTCCCTCAGAAAGCTCTAGTTTTGTCCCAAATTTTGTGCATTCTTCTCTTTCCCTCCATAATATGGTTTCTTGCATACGAGTTCTTCTGAAGCAGCATTGAGGAGTAGTTTTGATACCATTTGTTGAAATCAAATAATCTCTATCTACAACACACTCTACCCTGCTACAAGCCATCTTCCTCTTCAGAAATATGCAGTAAGAAATCTCTGTCTTCAACTGTCTATACTACAAGCAATCTAGTGATAATGGAGGTATCTTTATTTTTTTAATCTTTGTGATGTTATTATTCTTCACAGTTGTTGTTCAGTCCTTAAGCATCATTTCATAGAGAGAGAGAGAGAGGGGGGGACAGAGAGGACTGTGTGAGATGAACAAAGAAAATAAGTGATAGAGTGACAGATAGTAAATTACGGCAAAAGATAAGATGATGTTATTGTTTTCCACTAGCCAAGCTTCGGTATGAATGTGTTTAGAGTTTCCTTGATGAATTTTTGTTGAGAGAGAGATATATAATATTTTGGATAGAACAGAAGATAAGATTTGATGCTAATTAGAGGTAGATTAAAAGCCAAGATTACAGGCTGATTAGGGGTTGATTAGGGTCTATCAAGACTGAAAGCAAGAGAAAGAAACAAGAACCAACTGGGTTTTAAAAAAAACACAGATATAGTGAATCAAAGGGGTGTAGTTCTGCGATTTGAATGTTAATCCAATTTAACATTTGGATTTTATTTTTTTTGCAGAATGCAGGTGCAGGATGTACGAAGAGAAAGAGAGATATTTACTTTCA
This sequence comes from Lygodium microphyllum, assembly GCF_053477565.2. NCBI lineage: Eukaryota > Viridiplantae > Streptophyta > Polypodiopsida > Schizaeales > Lygodiaceae > Lygodium > Lygodium microphyllum. The sequence continues at coordinate 172,853,195 of NC_141140.1, forward strand.
ATTGGAGGATGAATATGCACCAATGTTCAAAAGAACTGTGGAAAGAGATGATGCAATAAGATGCAAGATGCAACAAGAAAAAAATGCAGGGAAAAAAAATGTGGACCTTTGGGTTGATGGGTGCATTTATCCACCCGATCCACTTACTCAAAGGCCACCACAATTTGAAGGGCTTACATCATTTGTAAAGTTTGCTTGTGAAGGCAAGGAAGGATTGTATGGATACACATGCAGACTTGTCACACAAGGATTAGCAAGGGCTCATCAAACCTTGACAAATATGCAGACAAGATTACAAGGGAATATGCAGTCTTTGATGGAAAAGGATAGATTATTGGCTGAGAAGGATAGAGAGAACCAGAACCTACAACAAGCAATGTCTGTCATTGAAGATGCTATGCATGCTACACACGTGCAGAATATGGAGTTACAGTCTAAAGTCAATGACTTGGAGAAGAGAATCGAAACATAGAGAGGAAGCTCACAAAAACTTTGGAGATTGGGCCCACTTTAAAAACCAAAGAGGCACGTTGGTGCATCCGATCCATTAAACCAATTGGCCAATTAGCCAAAGGAAGTGGACAATATCATAGACGGATATATGCTCAATCTACTACAATGAGAAATATGTTTTCTCATGCAGAGAATGATACTATTGCCAAAGTTGTTAGCAAGGATATGGTCAAAAATGCATTGGAAAATCGTAAATTAAGGGACATTGTGGATGGTGTTGCTAGTGAACGTCTTAGGGATGTGAGCAACTTGTTTACTGCTACAGAGGCTCAGGGATTATGTGACAAGGTGGGAATGAGTTCTGAGTCATATAGTATGCTCTATCAACAATTGGATACAGGTTTTAAGCAAGTCTTCAATACTAAGCGAGTAATGCCTCTGCCAAAACCATTTCACGTGAAGAAGGCTCGAAAACAACTAAATGAGAAAGTTTTAGAACTAATTGGTGAGCCTACGCATCTGGAACACACACACATATTGAAGTATGGTTCCAAAGAAGTTGCCTTTGTATTGAATGCATCCAACAACTTTGTATTGGATATATGTAGGGTTCAGATTGCTATGGTCAAGTTCTACAATATGTCTATGGAAGAATGTAGAGGAAAGCTTAAGTTTTTCCTCAAACTTGATGAGAGTGAGATTATCAAGGGGCAAAAACTTGAGCGTGTGAGTATAACACTTATGAATCGAGCATTGGATCCCAACATCGATGAAAAACATCCTTTATACTTCAGTGTACAATCGGAGAATGAAATATGGTGGCTAGCAGCAATTGAAGTACCAAAGGAGGACCATGAAGTACTTAAAGTTTTTTTTAACCTCACTAATATACCCAGTGTTATTCAACAGCAAAATAATGGAGCAGTTTTACACATTGAGGAGTTTGGGGACTATCAAGTTGAATGGCATCTTGCAGGTGATTTAAAAACATTGAAGTGTATGTTTGGTTAATCAAATGCAGCAAATGCAAAATTTCCGTGTATATACTGCATGCAAACTAGGAAGAAAGGGAAAGATGGAAAGAAAGAATGGCTTGCCAAGGCAGGACAACAGGGTGCTTCGACATGTGATCAGAAAGTCATGAGAAATGAAATGCTAATTCCAGTGGATCCAAATTGGCGCCCTATTTTGGAAATACCACTAACAAGGGTTCACTTTTGCACATTGCACTGTTTGGTTAGAATAATTGAGAAGCTAGTATATGAATATATATGCTTTGCATACAAGATGCAGCCCGTGTTAGAATCTGATGCTACATGCAAGAAGGTAGAACAAGTCCTCTCTGAAGTTGGATTGCAGGAGGCCAAGTAGAAATAAAAAAGGACGAGAAAAAATCGGGGAAGAGTGGAAATGTTCCTTGTAAACCATGCTTTGGCGGACCCAAGGCTAGGAAGTTTTTATCTCCACCTCGAGATGAGGAAGGCAATATACTAGTAAAACAACCAAAGAAGTACAAAGCATGGAAAAAGTTGCACCTTGCTGTTTCAGATTGGAGCAATGGGGGACGAACGAGGATTGCGAAGGCAGAAGTGTGGATACACCTAGATAGATTACCAACTCTCTTACAGAAGTTGAGGTTTATGGATGGTGATGCCAATGCATTTAAAGAGATAGCTGCTAAATTTCATAAGTCCATGGTGGAGGCATGGACTACAAATAGCATAACACACTACATGGTCAGTATTATCACCATTGCAAAAAAAAATCATCATTTCGAATTACTTTGTGTTTCTAATCTCTTTTCTTGTGCAGCATATACTTGAAGCACATGGTCTATACTTTGCAGATCAAGGAAGTTTGGCAATATGGTCAACTCAAGGCATGGAAAGATCTCACTGGCAAGCTCGCTGTGCTTTTCAAAAGGCAACTGATCATGGAGGTGGCATCAATGATTCCAATTCTATGAGGCAATTATTCCAATGGTGGTATAGGAGACTAGAGATACGATACAAGGAAAAAGAAAAGAAGTCCAAAACATCTCAAGCAGAATCTATAAGTAGGGTAATATATGAAGTGAGAAAAGCAAGATATGAAAACAACACAGCTAGACAACGGCACGCAGAATGGTTGGCAACCCAAGAGAGAGATGGCAAAAAATGGAGACCTAGATAAAGATAATAATTTTGATGCATTTAGAGTCCACAAGAGAGCACAAGTCCCAAGGATATGACATATCAATACTCATATCTCTAACATGAGATGTCTTATAAATTTTCTTTAAAATTTCAAAGGTTTGGCACTATGTTTTTCAAAGTCGATTTTGAACTTTGTTTTTTAATTATGAAAAGTCGATTTTGAAATCCTAAGACAAAGATATGAAAATTCCAAACATTGGAACATTCACTAGCCTAGAGAGAGAGGGGGGGCATGAGGGGGGTGTCAGGAGATAGAGAGAGGTAGGGATGGGGTGGAGAAATGAAATGAAATGATAAATTTAAAATTAATTTACACCACAGTAAGTTTGAAAGTTTCGTATTTAAGTCGTCTCTCCTTTCATTTTTTCCCATTGCTCTCCACTCTACCCTCCACCTTTCTATCCTTCATCATCACAGTCATGGCACGTTCCAAGCTTCCTATCAAAAAGGCGCCTGTGAGAGCAAGAGCTCAACACTCTTCCGAATCTAGTGAGCGTACTGTGAGTGACAAAGATCCCCTGGTGACCGATAATGGTGGCCCTACTGCAGCCAATAATGGTGGCGCTACTGTGGCCAACAATGGTGGCCCTAGTGTGGTCGATAATGATGGTTCGCCATTGTCCAGAAATGGTGGAGCATGAGCTGCTCCACCTCCCACTACTGCTCCAGCTCGTAATACACACCCTCCAATACATAAAAAGCGAAGATGGAGACCAGGCACAGCTGCGCTACGCGAGATAAGGAAATTCTAGAAGAGTGCCGACTTGATTATTCCTAAGGCACCATTCTCCAGGTTGGTGTGAGAAATACTGCAAGATCTACAGTCAGGGCATCATCACAAGTTCTTTTCGAGGAACTAGGCAAGGAATGTGGGGCGATGGCCAAGCCAAGCCTTGCTTGCTCTCCAAGAAGCATCTAAAAGCTACTTGATTAATCTAATGAGTGATGGTCAACCTTTAGCCATTCATGCCCAACGTATCAATATTAAGCCCATAGATCTGGTTCTTGTTCGCAGGATCTGCAATAAAAAGGATGCATTTAATCTTAATGTCAACAATATGCTTTGAGAAGCTACCTTGTAATTGGATCTATGTTTTTAGCTCCGGTTTGGTTGTAGATTGTAAGGAGCTTAGTTTTGGGTTATCTTTCGAGTAGACCTTCAAGTATTTGATAGTAGTGGCCTGCAAAATGGAGCTAAATTTTCCCTAGCTCTAGTTGTACTTGGTGCGATGCACTATCTACCGTGTATTTCATAGTTTCGCAATGCTAAATCCAATATGTGATATTCTATTTTGACCATGTTTCGCATTGCGTGAATTTTCAAGTTTCCAATTTTGTAAGTAGTTTTGTTGAGGATAAATTCAATGTGCAACCACGTACACGTCGATGATCGGTTGTACATGGGCCGATGCACTATATCCTTACTATATTTAGTGGTTTGGCAACAGTATATCCGATATGCGATATTCCATTTTACCCATGATTTATTTTTTGTCAATTTTTAAGTTTCCAGTGTTTCGCGTTGCGAGGTTGACAATACATTTAATCTGCAGTTGCGCACACTCATTATCAGTACATTTAATCTACAGTTGCGAGGTTGACAATACATTATCAGTGCAGTATAATGCAGTTAACGCATTTTTTAAAAAATATTGAACCGTCAAATTTATAAATTGAAATCTAGTGAAACTTCACCCTCATGCTGGGCATTAGAAAAACTCATTTATATTAAAAATTTGGCCCCATCAGAAGCCTCTGGGTCACCTGTCTGGAGGCTCGCGTCTGGGGCCCTGAATCTAGGGATGTAGGGCCCCAGACGCGAGCCTCTGGACAGGTGATCCAGAGGCTTCTGTTGGGGCCAAATTTTTTTTAGGTGGTTGATGTGTCCTTGAGGAATCTACAGGTAAAATTTCATGTGAATCGGAGCACTGGTGATATTTTTCCAAAGCGTGGACTCGTTAATTAAAATTTTAGGATTTTTGAAAAGTTTGGCTATAAGTTTAAAGTTTCACCTCATTTTACACATTTCACTTTTGAGTTCTGAGTTCTCTCTCCTAGAAGAAATGGTACGCACCAAGCAAGCGGCCCGGAGATACCCCCCTGGAAATTCCATACGGCAGCCACGTCCTCCAGCTCCACCACCACCACCACGACGCCAGCATCGCAAGCGTCGATGGAAGCCAGGCACAGTGGCTCTTTGCAAGATCCGCCACTACCAGAAGACCACTCACCTCCTTATACCGAAGGCTCCATTCCAGAAGTTGGTGCGGGAGATCATGGAGGGCATACTGATTAGGAACAACAAGACCCAGTTTCCAGATATATCACACGCGAAACAACCGGATCGCTGGACTGCCTAGGCCCTCCTCGCACTACAAGAAGCTGCTGAAGCCTACCTCATCAACTTATTTGGAGACTCAGTCTATGCAGTGGTGCATGCAAGGAGGGTCACCATCACTGACAGGGATCTGCGGATAGTCAGGTTCTTTCGGCGATGGAAAGATAGTCCTCGCGGAGGTCAGCAAGGATAGAGGTGTACAACTCAAAAGCACATGGAATGTAGCTTCTGAAGACATTTTGTAAAGCCTTGGTTGTAATGGACCCCATGTAAAATTGTTATTAATACAAATACAAAGTTTTTGGCGCGTCTTATTTTTTTTTAGTCGCTTGATATTTATTTTATTTACGTCGTTGAGTTATCGTTACATGCGTTCGAACAAATACATGTTGCGCACGAATTCGATAAAGCACTGCGTATTAAATTTAGGGTAGGAATCGTGTTACGTATAAATTCGACAAATAAACGTAACATTTAAGTAAAAAACAATAGTAAATGACACGTATCACAAACTACATTGCACGCGAATCCAACAAACATCGGTTTTCATTACTTGAAGAGAAGATTACAAAGTGCAGTACATCAGTGATGCGATATCAGTTAGGCAATAAGTACATCTATTCTCTCCTAGGCTTCTTTGAGCTAGGCTCACCATGGTCAGAGCTATTCTTGATCATAGGCAACAATACATTTTGCCCCAATAGTTCCTGTCTAATGACAGTGGGGTCTTCAACACCGAAAACCATGCCACGGGCCACCATGGAGAAAAGTGGGCCAGACCTAGTATACTCGTGAATAAGTAGAGTAGCTTCGAACATCGAAGCAACACTTCTTTCTCCAGGCTGGAGTTGGTCGGGATGGTCTTGAAGGGCCCAGCCTTTGTTAGTGCCCTCAACTTCAAGAAGTTCTCGGCAAAAGTAGGAGAGCATGTCTTATGAAATACAATAATGTCATTGACAAGCTACCCAATGTACTCCTTCAATGCCGAGTCTTGCACCCTTCCTTGGCTACCAGATCGGCCACCCTGCCTAGATGAAAACTCATCTATATAGACAATCTCCTGCAACACACAAGTTCAGTATCAGACTCACTACGCATGGAGTGTGCTGAAGATATATAAATCATATTTATATGAAACTTAACTAGTAGGGCCTCTAGGGCATCGGGAGCGCACACATGCCCCAGACGCGAGCCTCCGGCCAGGGCACATCTAGGGGCCCGATCCCGACAAAAACACATGTGTGCAGATTTAGGCCCCCAGACGCGATCCTCTGGCCAGGGCACATCTGGGGGCCCGATCCCGACAAAAACACATGTGTGCGCTCCCGATGCCCTAGAGGCCCTACTGGTTAAAGTTCATAGGAAATCGAGAACATTACCTTCTCTGCATCATCTATCTGCCGCTGTAATGGAGCATCCAGGTCTGCTCCTGCCACTGGGCCGCCCTCGTCTCTCTCCTGGGTAGGCACTGCATAGTCGAGTCGAGGACCAAAAAGGCTTTCCTACAACCGCTCGAACTCCTCATCAGAGATTTGATACTGTGGCGCCGCATCCTCAATCTGCTCTTGGATGCTCACAATGGCAGAGATGTCATCGATGCTCGTGCCATCATAATGAGCCACCTCATCAACATGTGGTGGGGCATCCTGTAAATCAAAATCTATGAAATCACTAGGTGCATCACGCACCATGATACAATATAGTTCTTCTTCCCTAAGCTCCAACAACTCTAGCACATCCTGCATGAGTAGATATTCCACCCCCTCGATGGTGATAGCATGGAGAGAAGAGAGGGGTGGCTCTTTGCTCGTGGGCATCTCATCAGGGCAGGGAGGTGGGTGCACAATGGCCAAGCTCTGTGCTACCTCAACACTCAGATCGAGAGTGATCTCCTCAGGCTCCCTCTCAAAGTACTCTAGTAGTGGCCAAGAGGGTGCGTCAATGTCCTCGTCACTGTCCTCTTGCACCTCAGTGCACATAACATATATGGCAAAGGCGGCATCCCTCTCAATGAGATCCATCGTGACGTGGTCCTGTGACGAGGTGGGCACTGCTCTAGCACGGAGATGTTGCCCCACATGCACCACGGCTCGACTTATCACCTTTGCATGGCTGGATCCGGCATACAAACTATACAAAAAATCCATGGGAACCCACCTGAGAGTGGAGTCGCGAATAGAGCAAGTGAGAGGGTTCATTGCATCACAAAATGATGCTAGTATACTAGAGTCAGGGTCTACAGCGCAAAGCGAGCTCTTTAGACTCAAGGTCACGCAAAACCTAGGGTATATCTGGTCCCCTATGTGCGCGTAGCATGTGGAGCTGATCCATGCGGCGAAGGCGGGAGTGGTAGCCATGGCACACAAAGAGAGAAGGAAGAGAGCACAAGTGTAGGGAAGTGGGGAATGAAAGTGAAAATGAGTTTGGAGTTATCGCTTTTATGTGTCTAGGGTTCTAAATAAAGGTTCTTTATAAAGTTATTAACTCTAAAGTTTCAAATTAAAACTCTTACCTTAGTTTCTTTATTTCAGTACTTTAAAGTCACTGTTAAAATTACTCATACAGACAGACGCTTCATTCTACATTATTATATCCTCGAATATGTTTGGGTCGCTAAGTATATTCAAGTCTAACGAGAGAAAATATATAATTTTTTAAAGAAAATAAATCTAAAAGGCCTTGAAATTCCCTTTGGATCCAATTTAATATTAAAATTTAAGAAACGAGCAGCATAGATGCGCTACAATATATCATTGTGCAAAGACAATATTCTCTAGATTATAGACCTCTAACCTGCAATTTAATTATGATTTTTAACTGCACGATTGAGTAATTACAATATGTATTATCGCACGCTTGGATCACAGTAAATTAAAATCTAAAGTACTCAGAAGTTCAAAAAAGGTATGTATTCGCTCTTTATAAAGTTTTTTTACAAGGATTCCACTATCTCAAGGATATGTGGAGAAGCACATTGTTTACATGTCATGGATTCCTCACTACGAGTCCTGACTTTTCTATTATCTAACTTGAAATAGAAGTTGTAGAGGGGCTCACTGGACATTAATTGGATTTCTTGTCTCAGAAAATAAATGGGCCAATGACTCTTTGCGCTGACTACAAAAGGATTATGACCACTCCACAAGATTACCACATCTACGAGCGCTGTATGTGTGTCATCTCGGATATCTTGATCCAAACTGATCCACTCCCCTCGCAAAAGTCGCCATCTTCTATATCAAAAGCGAACGCACAGAGTTTGTCTAGCAATGAAATACCTGTAATAAAAACAAAAATAATGGTAAGTGAATGAGACTAACATAACAATTCATCTAAGCGAGACCTATGTCAATTAAATCAAGGTATGCAAAGTAGTAAAAAAGTTTTACCTGAATGTAATATCAGATTGGTTGACCCTGCACTCAATCGTCTCATAAAAATGTGTTCTTTTGACTTGCCAAGACTCACCCAATAGCTGACTCATCCATTCCTCGGATGGACACTTGCATTGATAAGTAATCTTTGTTTTCTTCAAAAAATCACATGAACCAAACAAATGTGCAAATAATGAGAATGGAATAAACCAACTAAGATGCACATCTTTGGAGCCTGTGGTGGGTTTCATAGCACTATTGATGTCAGATTTTATCTTCGACTTGCAAGCTCCTGACAACTCCAAGCTACCAATGAACCATTAACCACTAGACAGTGGCGGCAATGGGACATGCTGCAATCTCTGGCTTTCTACCACATACAATGAATTATAAAAAAAGATATTTTGAGTGGCAAGTTGACTTGCAGAGGTATTATCATAGATCAAAGAACCTATCTCTTCATGCCAAATATGTATCTTGCCGCTTAAACATTCCACATTCTGCCATTCATGCAAAGTCGATGGATATAGAGCTGTCAATCAAACAAGACTGAATTAGAATACTGCAAAGACTTTTAAAAACAACTCTGATACAAAAGAATAATCAATTATAAAATTTAACAACTTACTGTTTTGTTTATAATTTGCAATGTTGTTCTCGTCGTGTACAGAGATTTGTTTATGCGTATAAACATGTTGAATCAACACTTCTGTTACTGCACTTGTGCCATTAAACACTTTTCTGAACTCTAGAATTCTACCTTTCCAATGTTTGCTAGGGTTTGCAACATCCTTGCGCTTGACCTTGAAACTCCCTCGAGTACTTGGGTGCATCAAAATCCAATCCAACTTATAATACTTATCACAAATCCAATTACCGCCATTATCTTTCCTGTTGAAGACCTCCACTGCAAGTATGCTACTGATATTTTTCCTCCGTGAAGACATCTGTAACAACCAAATACAAAAGTTACCTATCAACATGTGTATAATTTGCAAATGTTCTCTCCAAATGAAATTAAATTTAAATGGATCAATTTAAAAAAGAAACATTGTACCTGTAATTTCTTTCACAAAGATCCCTAGATATGTTGAACAAGAAGTTGACTTATAGCAAGACCATTGTTCCTTCACTGACAGATTCCTGCAGTACAAAAACAAAAGAAATCTTGGGTCAACGCATACATATAACTTATATAGGCTTTGTCCAAATGCGTTGAAATTTAACCATGGAACAACAGTAAAAAATGGCAATATACCTATGGCTTTCTCTGCAAAAAATCCCAAAGATGTTGTAGAAGTTGAGTTCTTAATAAATCATTGTTCTTCACCCTCGGAGATTCTTGGAGTAAAAAAAACAAAGGAAAGCTTAGTATGCATGTAATTTGTATACATTTTGTCTAAACGAGATAAAATTTAACAGTGGAGCAACAAAAAAACAAAACAATATACCTGTAACTTTGTTTATAGAGAAACCCTAAGATGTTGAAGAAGAAGTTGAGTGTTCAAAATATCACTATTCTTGACTGTAAGAGACTCCTAGAGCATCAAAACAAAAGAAATTACATGTCAGAGAATGCACATAACTTGCACAGGTTTTCTCCAAAAGAGATAAAACTTTACCATAGAACATCTATGGAAGAGAAAAATATACCTGTAGAGTTTTGTGAAGAGAATCTTAGGGCTTTGGTAAAACAAGCTCTGCTCTCATAAAACACATGAAACTCTCTCTCTGCTTGTGCAAATCAAATGAAATTTTATAGGGTTACAGACAGGGCAAGCAACAATGAGGCTGTAAAATTTCGTCAGGAAAGAAGAAGCAGGGAAAGAGATATGACAAATTTGAGTTCCGCCTAAGAAAGAGGGGAAAACTAAAAAGGGGAGAAAAGAAAAGTCAAACATAAAAAATAAGAAAATGAAAATTCGAGGCACAAACTTCCAAGAAGTGACAGCATTGTAGTCCCCACATTTTCCCTTATTTTATTGCTAAGGGAAGATTTGGTCCAAGATATGGCTAGAAGATTCATGTTACATGAATCTGGAATCCCAGCTCTCTCATTGGTTAGGCCTATATTTGTTTATTCACTCCTTAAGGGGCAAAAAAGAGAGTCCATATTTCTCCTAATGCAATGTAGCATACCTAGTGCTTAAAGAGTAAACTCAAAGTGATATGGTAAGCTCTTGATAGGGGTTTTGGCCAAATTTTGTGGTAGTAATCCGGGTTGTAAAAAACTGGGATCATTAGCCCTCCCCTTAGGCTAGAGGCATTCATGTCTCTAGCTTGCTAATGATGGTCCAATAGAGCAAGGAGGAATGCACCCCCTCATTGGTGACTCTTCATTGAATGACTGCTCCAAAGTGTTCATATTTCTTTGAAAATAAGGCTTCAGTCGCCATCCATTTACCCTTGTCTTGTGAACCTTCCCATCCATGTTACCTAGCTTATAGTTGCCCTTTGGACATCTCCTTATGACTATGAATGGCCCTTTCCACTTGAACACAAGTTTAGCATCCTTTCTGTTATCAAAGCGGTTATCATAGCATAGCACAAGTGATCCTTCCCTTATGTGTTTGCTAGGCAACTTCTTATTAAATGTCTTCCTCCTCTCTTCAGCCTGCATGGAATAGTGTTGGACTGCTGCTTCTCTGTCTAACTCCAGCCTCTCTAGATCCAAGATCCTTTCCTCTAACTTATTATCTTGATTCTTCTCTCGACTGGCTACTAAAACACGAAAACTGGCCAATTCCACCTCTATAGGAAGCAAAGCCTTTTGGCCATAGACGAGGTGAAATGGAGTATAGCCAAATGAGGTTCTGAATGAAGTCCTGTAGGCCCAAAGAGCTACACTCAATTTTTTATCCCAGTGCTTGGGATGCATGTGTACTTGCTTGGTAATTATCTTACAAATCAGCCCATTCACTTTTTCGACCAAACCATTACACTATGGGTAGTAGGGAGTAGAATGCATGTGCTTGATTTTTAGCCTTTCCATTAGCTCCCCTACTAGGTTCGCCCTAAAACCAGGACCCCGATCAGTGATAATTTCCAAAAGTGTGCCAAACCTGCAACAAATATTTTCAAACACAAATTTTCCCACTTCTTGGGCTGTGATCCTACAAGTTGTTGAAGCCTCTGCCCACCTCGTCATGTAGTCCACACCCATTATGATGTATTGCTTTCCAGACTAAGTTCGTGGGAGTGGCCCTATTGCATCAATCCCCCATTTCTCAAATGGGTCATATGTAGTTATGGGATTTTGTTCCTCATGCGCTACCTTCCTTGGTCTGGCCTTTTGGCAATCGTCACAAGTGAGGCACCAATGTTGCACATCTCGATGTAGACTAGGCCACACAAAATCGGCATGGAGAATCTTCCTGTTGGTTATTTCTTGAACAAAATGTCCACCACAAACCCCCTCATGGCAACTCTTAATCACATCCATAATCTCCTTTGCTGCTGGCACCCTTCTAAGCACTGCATCCTTTCCTTTGCAATACAACACATCATTTATCAAGTGGCATTTAGTGGCCTTAGTAGCTAGCCACCTTTTCTCACTCTTACTCATATGTGTAGGTGCCTCACCATGCTCAAGAAAATAAAGCACATCTTGTAGTTGAAACTTACCCTGAAACAAGGAAAGCTTTATTGCAATGATGCCCACCATTACCTCTTTCAATTTTTCAGCTGCTAGAGTATCTGCGTCGCCATTTGTGCGCCTTGGCACAAAATAGATTTGGGCTTTCTGTAGCTTTCTCATGAGAGTTTTAGCTTCTCTCATTTTCACTGCTAAGTTATCATTTTTACAAGTCTAGATTCCTTTCATTTGCTTAACAATTAGCATAGAATCCCCAAAAACATTAAGTCGAGTGATACCATGTGAGAGACACCACCTCAAACCTAAAACCAAGGCTTGATATTCTGCCTCATTACTAGAATGGACATCCTCCAAGCTGATACCTTCTCCATAAAGTTTGTCACCTTCGGGACTGAACACCACTATTCTTGCTGCCACTCTATCTTTAATACGCTTGTAGGCCCCATCAAAGTAGAGGGCATGGGCATTCTCCAGCCATGGCGGCTCCTCAAGAGGAGGTGTCTCCTCTTTTACCTTTCCCTTCTCCTTTTCCTTCTTTTGATGGCATCTATGGGTCAACAAATCAGCTAGGCAAGCTCGAGTAGAATCCTCCACCTTGAAGGTGTAGTCAAACTCTTGGAGTTGTATCATCCACTTAGCGATTCTGGCTGAAACATCCATGTGCTGTAAGGCATAAAGAAAATGCTCTTCTGTCGTGATCACTGTGAATGGCCTAGGGAGAAGATAAGGACGAAACTTTCTTACAGCAAACATTAGAGACAAAACCATCACCTCGACCATCTTGTACCCTCATTCTGATGCTGTCATTACTCTGCTAGAAAAGTAAACCGGTCTCATTAGGCCACTTTTAGCATCCTTTTGTATTAGTGCTGCCCCTAGAGCATCTTTCCCAAAACTCGGGTTGACAAAAAAACTCTTGATCCCAACAAGGCTGTAAAATTATAGGAAGGGTGCTAAGAGCCTTCTTCACCTCATGAAAGCACCTTTCGCTTTCGTCACTCCATAGGAGCTCCTCAGAGTGGGTTAACTGTTGCAGTGGAAATACTAATTGGGAGAGGAGATGAATGAACCGCCCTATATATTGCACCTTTTGAATGAAAGAGGTTAGTTGTTTCACAGAAGATGGTGATGGCACTGCCAATAGGGCCTTAACTTTGTTTGGATCTGCTTCAATGACCCTCTCACTTACGACATGCCCTAACAAAGTTACACTGCTTTCGCCAATGCGACACTTCTCATGGTTTAACTGCCCCCCCATATGTGTGAGGCAGTTGAAAGCTTCATCCACCTTCCCTAGATGTAGAGCCTTAGAACTATAAATACAAAAATCATCAATAAAGACCCTGATGGATTTTCCAAAATATGGTTGGAAGACATAATTCATGAATTGATGGAAGGTAGTTGGGGCATTTGTTAATCCAAATGGCATTACTTTGTAAGCAAAACACCCCCAAGGTGTAATGAAGATGGTCTTGTGTTGATCCTCCTCAGCTATTCGGATCCGAAAATAACATGAATACCCATCACAAACAGTGTATCTCTCATGTCCGGCCACCTCATTGAGTATTTCATCCTGAAAGGAAAGAGGAAAGTGATCTCCCTTTGTTGCAGCATTTAGCGGCTTGTAATCCACACAAATCCTCCATTTTCCATTCTTCTTGGGTATCACCACCACAGATGAAACCCACTCAGAGTCCTCTATTGGATAGATGAAGCCTGCCTTCAAAAGTCGTTGCACCTCAGTGAGTAGAGCATTTTGTTGAACTACTCCCAACCGTCGTAGTCGCTGTACCACTGGCCTTGCTCCCTCTTTTAGATTAATGTGATGTTGTATTGCTGTCACACCTGTGATGTGTTCATAATCAGAAATAAAAAGTGCAAAGTGTTTTATCACCACTTCCATGTAGGCTGCCTTCTCCTCAACTAATAGATCCTTAGCCAACATTTTTCCTAACCCCTCCTTCTCGACCTTTGAAAGATGTTGTGGAATTTCACTACTAGAAGGCCCTTTTAATGTAATCCCCATCACTTCTAGAGAGCTTTCTTCCTCCTCATTAGAAGAATCTCCCTCTGTCATAGATGACCAACCCTCGCTGGAAGTCCATTCATCAGCGGTGGTCTCTAACACAAGATCCTCCTATCAGCCCTCCTTTATGTTGTAGATAGTGCTCTTTCATTTTTTCTGCAGCCCCTTTTGTGGCCTTAGCTCTAAAGCCCCTGTCTCCCAATCTTGTCTAGCTTTCATTCCCATTAGCCGTGGTCACCCGAGAATGAGCGGATAGCCGTCCCCCTTCACTGGCATCACATACATGTCAAGCTCCAATTGCACTCCACACACCTTTACCTTAACTTTCTTTATAACTACCAAACAATTTATTACTACGTTGTTAGCCATTTTGGCCCCAAATTTAGTAGCTTCATTTACCTCTAATCCCAAACGATGCATCAATTTTTTCATCAAGACACAAATCTCTGCACCTCCATCCACATATGTCTTTGACACTCTCTGCCCATTGATTTCGGCTTCCACTAGAGGCACAATATCTTTCATCTTTCTAGCCTGGATTGCATTCACATGTCTATTCTTCATGGATCTAATGCTTACAATCTTTGACCATTGTCGCCGCACTGTTGGAGATAGATGTAGTAATTGTGGCCATGAAATTTTTGGCCCTTGATCCCTCACATCATCAAGCAAATCATAAGCTCTAGTACCTTTATCCAGGGAAAAATCATCTGGCTCAATGTGTCAGCGTGAGCGAGCCCTCCTCTTTTTACTGTTGCATGTCTTTGCAGCCATTGATGACTCTGCCTCCTCTTCCATATTTTCAACCTCCTTTGGTGGTGTAGGCTCCATTCTCTCAATTCTACGGGCTTTCTTCACCGGCATTGCTTCAACCTCTACTACTTTGGCCTTCCCTTTGACATCACTCTCATCTAAACTAATTATCCTAACATCATGATTCTCTGGCGGTTGGACAGGCAAGGGCAGCACCTCTGCAAGTGGTCGAGGATGCTGGAGAACTTGAACCAGCGGTGGAGGCCGTGGATTCAGTGGAACAAACCTTTCCCTAGGTGGTGTCACTTGTTGTCCCCTCCTTCTTCATTGGAACCTATTTCCTAGAAAATGCCTGGGATGAGGGAAAAAGTACATACCATGGCCTGTCTCCCCACAATTATAGCAAACATACTCTCTTTCTTGTCTCCTTGGACCTCAATTGTCTTCATTTACGAGGGGAGGGGGCCATACTCCTTGCACCAAATTTAACGAAAGGTTTTCAAGTTGATTAGTAATGCATTGTAGGAGCTCTTGCTGTGGTATCTCCAGTTCAGGTGGGGCCTCTGCTATTTCTCTAGGCCTTGGCATGGTTGGTAAAACCTGTATGGGCTCAACTCCCCCCTTCAACTGGGCTTGATACTTCAATCTTCTATCTTTCTCCCTCGCATAAGGGACTGATTCTTCATAGGATGTGGGAAACTTTCCTTTGACCTTCTCTCTTAGTAGAGGATGGAGTCTGGCTAGAAAACAATCTTTCTTAAGGCAATCAGGTACTCTTTCTCCCTCGGCTAAGGAGGCTGTCCATTTATCCCACAATTTTATAAACATGCCTTCATATGCTTGGTACTCCCCTGGTAAGGTTTGGCGAAGATCTAAGAGTTGTCTCCAAATATCTTTAGGTGGCTCTGTATCTTGGTACTTGTGCATGAATGCGGTCTTGAGATCCTCCCAATTACCCCTTGTAGCCTCTGAGAGAGCTTGATACCACACTCGAGCATCACCCTTTAGAACTAAAGGGAAGCCTTTAGAACTAAAGGGAAGGCCCGTACTTTGGTTGCTTCATCATCTTGGCCTGTGACTAGGAAGGCCATTTCTAAGTCATCTAAAAAGTCCAGAGATTTCTCCCCTTTGTGCCCAAAAAAACTTGGAAAAGTCATGATAGGAAGATGTTGATCTAGCTCAATACAAAATAAAGATGAACACGTCTAGGCCCAAGTCATATCTTATTAAGGGTAGAATAAATGGATTTACAGATGCATTAATCTCAGTAAGACGACGAGGGCCCAATAATCCCCTTATAATATTTTGAACCTGAGCTTTGTGCTAACGATTATATGCACGGTTTGTCTAGCAAGTGGACCAATAGGTCCGTAGAAATCCCTATGGTTCATCGGATACACTTAGAGTAGAATGAATATGTGCACATTAAAGGAGATATTATAATCCAAAATAGGGAGTATTATGGGATTAGGGGACAACAAGATCTCTCTCAACCTCTCAGCTCCAAAATAGAAGACCAACCTTTGCTGAAAATGTATATTTCTACTAATGCACATATCCACCTGAATGTTTTGAACGGATTGAAAGTTGTAGAAAGTAGGAGTAGTCATTATGCATTAACTACAAATTTTCACTACAACTTTCATGAAGCGTGTTGTTGAAGCTATGGCCTCTTAGATCCCACCATTCGAGAGATGCAAAGGATTTTCTCACCACTAATTAGCATAGCTTTTGTGTGACCATCATCAGCCTTGTAAAGTTCATAGGCTTCGATAGCCACCTTCTCAATGACTTTGAGTCTTCTTGCTAGTAGTAGTTGAAGCGCATCACCATATGTAGCCTCTGGCCAATACTGCACACCATTGATGTGTAACTCCCCCTCCAAAAACTTGTTAATCCCCAAATTTGAAAACGTCTTAACTGTTAGGATTGTGGGAGAGAAGGAAGGAGTCTCACTTGTAGCTTTCTTGCTTGCACAATGGGAGAATACACACATAGGTGGAGACTGAAAACAGATTTCCTTTTCTTAGTTGTGTAAGCCAAAAAAACTCAAGTACAAAGAAATAGAACAACCCTATATATGGGTCTCAAACCAAACTCAGCTAACTAACGTGGCATACTGACTGAGCCACGAACTAGAGTAGATAAGGATAGCTGTCATCTAGCTATTACTCATGGGTGGTGTACCAACCCCATCTGCAGAGCTAACAAGTCGGTGACATAAATGCACAACGGTCACCCTAACATATCATGAGTGGAGCTCGATATCTCAACACTCCCCCTTGAGCTCAATCCCAATTCTTGTACACCAAGCAGGTCTCTGAACTTGCGGAGCTTCTCTGTGTACCCAATGCCTTCATGAATATGTCAGCTACCTGATCCTCTGTGCTGACATAAACTAGATCAATAAGACCTAGTAAAACCCTCTCCCGCACATAGTGATAATGCACCTCAATGTGCTTTGTTCTAGCATGATAGACTAGGTTATTTGCCAAGTGTATACTACTCATGTTGTCACAATAAATGACAACTAGCTCATCTGTAGGCTGATGCATATCATAAAGTAGCTTATGCAACCAAGCTACCTCACATGCAGCCATTGCTGCATCCCTCTAGTCAGCCTCTGTGCTCGACAAGGCAACTGTAGGCCTGTTTCTTACTGCTCCAAGTGACTACAACACTCCCAAAAGAGGACACATATCCACCGGTGGATCGTCTATTAGAAATACTACCAGCCCAATCAGCATCAGTATATCCATGCAACTGTATCTGAACCCCAATCTCATAAAATAGTCCATACTGCAATGTGAACTTCACATACCTAAGTATGCGTCTAGCTGCATCCAAATGCGGTTTCCTTGGAGCCTGCATAAACTCACTTACCAATCCAATAGCATAGCTCAAATCTGGCCTGGTAATAGTCATATAAATCAAACTTCCTACTATGTGTCTGTACATAGTAGGGTCTTCGAGAAGCTCACCTGCATCTGCACTCAGCTTCACATTCTGCTCCAAAGGAACTGAAATAGGCTTACAACCTGTCATCCCATATTTGGACAGCATGTCCAATCTATACTGCCTCTGCAAGAGCCATATCCCGCTTGATGATCTAATCACCTCAATGCCCAAGAAATAATGCAGCTCTCCCAAATCCTTCATCTCAAACTTCTGCTTCAATAGCATTTTCACATGAAGGATATCTTCATCACTATCACCTGTGATAATCAAATCATCAATATAAATGACAAGCAGCATAATATCTTTCTTTGTTTTTCTCACATAAAGTGAGAAATCTGCCTTGGAAATCTGAAAGCCAATAGTGACAAGATATTGTTCTATCTTGTCAGACCATGCTCTAGGTGCTTGCTTCAAGCCATACAAGGCTTTCTTCAACCTGCAAACAAACTCAGGATGAACAACATGCACATAACCTAGTGGCTGCTCTATATAGAACTCTTCTTGCAAATCACCATGCAAGAAGGCATTCTTTACATCCATCTGATGTAAAGACCATCCCTTTGATGCAGCCATAGCAATGACTGCTCTTACAGTTGCCATCCTTGCAACCGGACTGAATGTTTCTTCATAATCAATGCCATATGTTTGTGCATACCCCTTGACTACTAATCTTGCCTTGTATCTATTCACAGAACCATATGCATTGTGTTTCACCTTATAAATCCACTTACAACCAATTGCATTCTTATCTTTAGGCAAAGGTACCAATTCCCATATAGCATTTGCTTCCAAGGCATCCATTTCTTCATCCATGGATTTCTCCCATTTTTCTTTTCCCATGGCTTTCTCAAAAGAAGTGGGTTCTAGTTCCTGTATCACTTTGACCATATAGGCATAGTGAATGGCTGTAAATCCATCATATTTCAGTCTATCCACAGGATACCTAGTTCTAGTAGACTTACGCAAAGTAGGTTCACTCTCAGGTGCTCTCAAAACATCCCTAGTCTTCCTTACTCCAGGTGTAACAATAGAAGGAATACCCGACTCATCATCAATGCTCTGTTCTGAGCCACTGGATTCACCATCCACATAAGAGTGACCTGCATTCACATCAAACATGGGCTGATCTACCTTCTCTTTTCCTTTTCGTGATACATACATACCACTATCTGCATTGCTTTGAGAAGATTCTCCTGATCTTAATCTGCTTGTCCATGGCGAAGAATGTGAAGCACTGTTAGAGGATGCTCCAGGTCCACTAATATCTTGTGATTGCTGCTGTGAATTCTGTGCAGCATTACCATTTTGTGCATCTACATTATCAATCACATTTACTGGTTTATACTAGCTACTCATCTCATCAAAAACAACATCTGTGCTCACTGTAAACTTACAAGTAGAAGGGTTATATCATCTATACCATTTTTGCTGTAGAGAGTAACCAATAAAGATGCACTTCTAAGCTTTTGGATCCAACTTGGATCTCAACTCATTTGGCACATGAACATAGGCAATGCAACAAAAAATTTTCAAATGAGAAATATCTGGCTTCCTACCAGTATACCTCTCCTCTGGAGTCATGCCATGTATTGTTGCAGTGGGAGTCTTGTTCATTATGTAGACTATTGTAGCAACTACTTCAGCCCAATAAAAATCTGGCAAGTCTTTTTCGTTGAGCATGGCACGAGATACCTCTCCAATATGCCTATTTTTCCTTTTTGCAATTCCATTTTGTTGTGGGGTATGACTACATGAATATTGCTGCTTTATGCCATGCTCCTGCAGGAACCTTGCAAACTCATTTGAGAGGTACTTTCCCCCCCCATCTAACCTTAGGCATTTTATTTGCAGGCCTGTTTCTTTTTCAACCATAGCTTTAAGAGTTTTGAAATGTCCAAACACTTCACTTTTCTTTTTCATAAAATACACCCAAACTTTTCTGCTATAGTCATCAATAAAAGTGACAAAATAATGACAGCCTCCAATAGATGCAGCTTTAGTAGTCCACACATCAGAGTGGATTAATCCCAATGGCTTCTTACTCTCTTGAACATGTCTAGGAAATGGTTTCCTTGCCTGTTTTCCAAATTGACAGGCTTCACATACCTTATGCATTTCTGCAACCTTGAATTTAGGCAATCTTGCAACAATATTTTGGGCTTGCATTGATTTAAGTCATTGTACATTAACATGACCAATGCGTTTATGCCAGATATCAATATCTACAACTACACCGGTCCCATGTGCAAACATTGTTGCACTCAATTCAGGCATGTCTGCATCCAACGTAAACATTATGCCCTTCTTCTTTCCTTTTGCTATCAAGCGACCTTTATTTTTCATATCCTCAACAAAGCATCCATGAGAATTAAATCTGACCTGCAAGCCCTGCTCAACCATTGACCAATAGAAACCAGGTTCTTGGTGATATTTGGGACATGAAATACATTCGACAAGTATTTCTTTTTCCCATCCTGCATAGACAAAGGAATTTTTCCAATCTGCACAATAGGATGTGCAATATCATCACCAGTCTCCACAAATCCTGGTTTTTCCATTTTCCTTGCATCCTACATCCATTCTGCATGACTTGTCATGTGGTTTGATGCACCTGAGTCAACATACCACACATC
This sequence comes from Lygodium microphyllum, assembly GCF_053477565.2. Classification (NCBI taxonomy): domain Eukaryota; kingdom Viridiplantae; phylum Streptophyta; class Polypodiopsida; order Schizaeales; family Lygodiaceae; genus Lygodium; species Lygodium microphyllum. Next base: position 172,873,520 of record NC_141140.1, read on the forward strand.
GTTGCTTTCTTCTGCACTTGTCACAGAATTGGTCATGTGCTGCATCATAAACAAATACTCATTTCTGTCATCACCCTATCTACTAGAAGATGCATAATTCCCTTGTTTCAATTTTCCATTCATGATGTCATTCTGCTTTTTATAGCAGTCTTTAGCTATATGATCCATTTTACCACAGTAGTAGCATTCAACATTGTTGTTTGCATTTTGGCCTCTTTGCCATCCACCACGACCTCTTTGGCTCCCCCCTCTTGGGGTGCCGAAGCGGTCGACTACTGGCAAGATAAAATTTTTGAAATCCCCCACACTGTACAAAACTATAAGAGCCAACCCCTGTGGAGGAGGCAAGTATGCAACATAAGCATACTCGCCTGTATGGCTTTTTTTAATACCCTGCCATTCGAGCGGAATGACCCTACTTACATGGCGTACCCTCGAAGGGTAGGGGTAGATTTTGATGCCACCCTCCACGGGCGGTATGACTTTCCCATTATTTATAACTCCACTGTAGCATCCTTTGAGAACGCAAAAAGCCAGACGAGTTTGATTTCTACCACGGCCTCCAGATCGGCCTCCTCTACCTCTGCCTCTACCTCTTCCAGCATTTGAGTAGAAGACAACTTCTTTTGAAGTTCCTCCTGAAGAAGATACACCACCATTTCTCTGCTCCTCAGAAATTAGAAGAGCAATCAACTCCTCAAAATCAGGAAATCTTTCACGGATGGAAATCGATGTTCGAAACTATGCATAATCCTTTCCTAGGCCCTTCAAGGTCACAGAAACTAAATCATCATCTTCCACTGGCGACCCAATGGAAGCAAGTGCAACTGCAATCTTCTTCACCTTCATGTGGTAGTCATTGATGCTCATACTTTCTCTTCGCACATTGTGCAACTCTTGCTTTAGCTGCATTTTCCTGGCTTGTATATTTGTGCTATACATTTTTGACAAAGTATCCCATGCCTCCTTTGGCATACTTGCATCCTGAATATGCACAATCATAGAGTCTAAAATACTGATAGATAGCTAGTACATAACTTTTCTGGCTCTCTCATGCCATCCTTTAAATGCCTGCATTTGCTGTTGATTGGGAACATCAGGAAGAACTGGTTCTTCTTCATTTCCTACAACGAATTCCCAATATCCTTTTCCCATAAGGAAATTCGTCATTCTAAACTTCCATGCTTGGAAGTTGTTCTTGTCAAGCTTTTCAGTGACAATCTGTGAAAGAGAATCAGACGCCATTACAGAACGCTGCAAAAACTTCTGTCACTGCAAAAAACACAGCTTCAGCCTCACAAGGGCAAATCTGCAAAACTGACAAAAGTGGTATTTGACCACACAGTCACTTCCTAGTGACGATTTTGCATCGACACGAAACAAGGATGATTCTGTAACTCCCAATGTCTCTGCGCACAGGCATACGATGCAATTTCTACAGTAACTTTTCACCGACCTATAGAACAGTGGTCGCACAATAAAAAACAGGGCCTTTTCTTGAGTGCATGCGGAAAACTTCCGCCTCCAAAACAGGCCTCGAAATGGCCTCGAATAAAAAAAATAGGGAAACTGAGGGCTAAAGCCCACACCCGTAGCATATACTGCCCTCTTTCTATAGCACTAAGGGTGTCTTAATCTGAGATAACTTGCACTTTTCGGCTATGCTACCTACAGAGACTTGCTCCCAAACTCGAAAAATGAAAGCAACACTGGTCCTCTTACCAGAACGCCGCAAACTTGGTTTGCTTTCTTGAGCTCCTTACCACGAACCAGGCTCTGATACCATGTCAGGATTGTGGGAGAGAAGGAAGGAGTCTCACTTGTAGCTTTCTTGCTTGCACAATGGGGAAATACACACATAGGTGGAGGCTGAAAACAATTTTCCTCTTCTTAGTTGTATAAGCCAAAAAAACTCAAGTACAAAGAAATAGAAGAACCCTATATATGGGTCTCAAACCAAACTCAACTAACTAAGGTGACATACTAACTCAGCCATGAACTAGAGTAGATAAGGATAGCTGTCATCTAGTTATTATTCATGGGCGGTGTACCAACCGCATCTGCAGCTAACAAGTCGATGACATAAATGCACAACGGTCACCCTGGCATATCACGAGTGGAGCTCGATATCTCAACATTCACCACTTGAAGACGAAGCTCCTTAGGGAGTGTCTTTACACTAGACACCAATCACTCAACACAATGCCTTGACCTAGAGACGTGATGAGAGCAAGATTTCTCATGAAGCAAAGAAGGGTGTGTGTAATTAACTTGCTTTATCCGCATACGTGCCGTTTATCGATAAAGATCCTTCTTCTCTTGAGCTTATTTTGGAGACCATAGTGGTACTCTTGAGCAGTGAATCCATTGAATAGGGTTTGATGAAGATTCCTCCTTAGTGATTCCTTGACAAACACTCGTTGAAGAAGATGACAACTCCTTAGATGTTTCTTTCTTCATAGAAGTTGTAGAGCATAGCTTGAGAATTCCTCAGCAGGGGCACAAAAAATGAGGGCTGAAATGATGAACGGGTTGCCTCTTACCCATCCAACCTCCAATCCTCACTAAGAGAACTAAAGAGGGGCACCACCTAGCCAAAGGGAGGATGGGCTAGGATAACCCTTTTCTCAAAGAGAGTCAAAAGAACCAAGACACAAATTTACAAGAAATAATATATGTACTAGACACCCTATTAGAATATGAGAGAGAGAGATGAGAGGGGAGGGAGACAAGAGGAGAAGAGGTAAAGGAAGCTTTCCATTATGTATTCATGGAATGAGAAGATGAGAAGAGAGGGAGACAAGAGGAGAAGAGGTAGAGGAAGCTTGCCATTATGCTACATAATAAAAGAACTTAGTCATAGCTTACCTCAAAGAGATGGACTAGCGTGAGGGTATTCTAGAGTGCTCTCATGTGCTTGTCATTGTCCTCCCCCCCTTCTCCATTCTCCATGGGCTCTTTATATAGCCTCCATGAGGGATTAGATTGAGCTAATATTCTTGATTAACATAATCTTAGATGATGTATGGCATCTTTGAAAATATGGAGAATAGTGGATGGGACAAGTCTCCACCTTGGTCATCATGCAAGAAGCCAAGGGTGATGGTAGACAAAATAGAGAAAGGGAGCTAGATTACAAGAGGTGGGTGCCCAAAGCACATTATTATAATATTTTCATAAGAATGATAGAATGGAAAGTTGGTGTGGTGAAAGAGAGAAGCAAATTACATGTAGCCAGCAGTCTTCATAACTTCAAATCCGTGAAGAATTTGAAAAAAGTCTCTTCTGCAACTTTGTAGACCAGGTCGAAATCGATCGGGCATCGCAATAATTTTCTTGAAATTCACTTTTTCTTGGGAGTTATTGAGATTATAAAAAATGACTTCCAAAAGCTGCTTTGACTTTAGTCCCCCATATATATATAAATACATATAAGCATGTGACAGAAGAGGTCCATGCTTGTAAGCTTTTGTGTAAGATCCAAATGACACCATGATGTGGATATTGACTTGTGTGCTAGGGTGAGGTGTCCTCTAATGATGGTGATAGATTCCAAATCTTAGTGATGCAGGCGGAGCCCATGTGTAGTTGGAGGCTAGTCCTTTGAAAAATCTATGCACTCACTCAACTCCTAGGTGTAATCCATTTCCATCTTCACTAAGATAACCATCCCTTTTACCCGTTACATTGATATGCCTCCTAAGAACTTGTTCCCTCCATTTGCTAAAGTTATCATAGTCGAGAAGCAATGTAGCATACCTAGTGCTTGAAGAGTAAACCCAAAGTGATATGGTAAGCTCTTGATGGGGGTTTTGCCCAAATTTTGTGGTAGTAATCTGGGTTGTAAAAAACCCGGATCACCATGTAGAAATTACACATAACAGTGGATAGAATCTGAGCAAGGAGTAAAGAACACACAATAAATATGTGAAGAATAGAGACTTATTTTATTTCAAATGAACTGATAAAAATATGTATTTCTTTACCTATATGCTTCAACTGTGAAGCTTAGATAATGATCCAAACAAATGATAGACAAAGAGCTTAGGGTAGTTATAAGAACTCTGAGTGGGTGAAAGATAGATTAGCAATGGATTTAGAGAGGTCTCCCTGAAGCCTAAATGCCTGTATTGTGGGAAGGAGATACATTTAGAGGAGAAATATTGGAAGAAGTACCTCACCTTTGTGTGAGAGAAATGGCACTAAATTGCATGAGTCTTCTACCTCTACTCTAATGGCTACCTATGAGTCAGTGTTCCTTCATATTGTTGACTTGGAGAAGTGTTCTTTAGTGATTGGCTCATCTTTTAAGAAGCCCTAATTGGTTGATAGTAGAGCTTCTATTCATATGAATCCATGAGGTAATTTTTTGTAAGATCTACATACTTCTCAGGGTTCTCTCATTGTTGGTGACATTGTTTTGGTGCTTGTTTGTGGTATTGACACTTTGCCTTTATTCCCCAAATGTGCATGGAGCTCCCTTGCACAAGCACTTTATTTTTCAAGCTTGGGATTTCCACTCCTTAGTTTATAGTCTTACCAGGCTTAGTACTTAAATTATCTTCACCAAGCAGACCATTTGTATTGAGGATTATTCTACATGAGCTATTATCGTGACACATTGGCAGAAGAGTAGGCTTTCAAGGCTACCTTCTCCTTCTCTTATACAAGCTTCTCCAAGGTAGGTTATTGAGCCAAATGCACTAACAATTAGGACTTTGGATAGACTTTGATTTTTTCAAAAGTTATAACTCACTTGGGGAGTAATCTCTCACTTTGTTCCTCAATGCTCTAGTTTAACTAACCAAGAATCATTCTCTCTATTCCAAGAAGGCAAGAATAGAAGATTAGCTTTGAGGTGTAACAAACTCACCAACTTAACTTTCAACATTGTAGTCCAAAATCTTGAAGGCGAGAAGATGGTTCCATGACCATGATCAACATGATCTTATGCTATCACTCCTTCACATCCACCACCAACAAGCACACCAATAAGTTGAGAAGCTAGTAGAGAGGAAGAGAAAAGTAAGAAGATAACAAAGAGCTTCATATTCCCTTAGTCCCTTTCTCAATGCACCTCTCACTCACTCCCTCTCATTCACTCTCAACAATGGAGGCAACATGATAGAATAGAAATATTCAATGGTTGCACTAATAGGGCATCAACAACATGGATGTGCCAAAAGTTGAATACAACTGACCTTCCACCCTAATATAAACACAAGTTAGGGTTAGGGTTAGGTCACCTCTCTAGGATGGCACACAATTTTAGGGTTATGGTTTGCATCCCACTTTATGTTTTAGGGTTTGTGTCCCTATGAAATAGATTTTGCATTCCTTTTGCGTGTTAGGGTTCTCACCACTATGAATTAGGATTTGTGTCCTCTTTTGGAATCCTACCCACTTTGTGGATTCTAGACTAGTCAATGCTTCTTGCATGCTTGTTCCATAGTCTAACTAGACCAATTCTATGCTAATCTTATCACAAATCCATATGTTCAATCCACACAACACATGAAAGTGCAATGTATATAATTGTAGATGATAAATAGGATGTGCAAGGTCATCTCTCACAAAATAATATGTCCATGACAATCGGAATCCCATGAAGTATAGCAATAATACTCAAATGCCCAAAAATATACTGAAGTTTCACAAAATAGCAATCCGCCAAAAAATACTAAGTAACACTTGCAATTTTCTAGTCTTCTCAAAATAGGATTAACATTATTTTCCCCCTAGATGAGTGCCAATCTCCCCCATGGCACTTACAACATTGTAGGTAGCATGCTAGAGATTGCACTGAAGACATAAAATGCTAGGAGCAGTCCATCAAGAAGTAGTCCTGATGGAGAAATAAATGATGCTAATGAAGAACTTAGACTAATAAAGATGATGTGTCTAAGGAAGAATGATGTGATGATAAACTCATATTGAAGACTATGATGCTCATGTTGATATTATGAATGATGTCCAAAATTGAGGCTCAATGATATAAAATCATGTTAGCATGGAGGATCAACGATACCTCCACCGAATAAAAAATGGAATGGGGAGGATGTAGAGGCCACCAATGGTGATGATTCTTCAATTCTTCAAATGTTCCTTTGTAAGAATCATGCAAGTCAACTTTTTCTCTCCCTAAGGGGTGTGTCTAACTTATTGGTGTAGTGATTTATGTGTGTGCAAGTGAAACTGGGAGATGGATCTCCAAGTAAGACCAAAGTATTGTCCCACACTTGAGAACCCACTTGGTGAACTATTATTGTGCAATGCAAAACTCATGGTAATAGGTCATCTAAGCAATCCTAGGATGTCCTCTCCTTTATGTGCCCTAAGATTGTGTAGTGAGGGAAAGGCTAGGATATTAGAGATGGAGCTAGTTGACCAAAGCCATTGACCAAAGCCATTGGACACACCTAACTTGAGGGCCCCTAGGTGCAGCAAAATGTGAGTGCACCTAACAAATCATGGAGCTTTTGTTTTTTTTTTTTCAAGTAGATGTAGAAGTGATTCACTCCTTGGGGAGTGGCTGCATGGTGAGTGAAAGACACCCTTTGCTCAAAAGATATCGCTTAAAAACGGTTTAGAGGTAAATGGGTAATTCTGGATAGAAGGATGTGTGCATTGGGAAAATCAACTATCTACCATATCTTTGAGTAAGCCTACATAGTAAGATGGAAACAGTATGGCTCAAAGAAGAAGTCTTGCTATGGCAATGTGGTCAATCCCTGTGTTGATATCAAAGAAGAGAGATGGCAAGCCATCCTCATAGGGAGTTGATGGTTACTGTAAGAGCTTGACTATGAGGTGAATATAATTGCAAGTAGGAATGAAAGATCCAAGCAATTCCAGTATAGTCTAAGAAAACTATCGAATGAGGCACCAAATCATGCAATTAGTAGTGATAGATTCCACTCTCATGTGGAGCATTGATATTGGAAATTTCAGAAAAGTTATGTCTGGCATGCTTCTCACCATCGTAGTTTCTTCCATACCTTCTTGGGTAAGGGAAATGGAGAGCATCTGACTTTTGAATAGAATAGTAAAAGGCAAAATGGGCCATTTTATTTGCTTCAAGGATAGGATATCTCCATTCTCATTGAAGCTTCCACACCTCTCACGTCTTCTTTGTGAGATACTCCCTCTTGTTCTTCTCCTTGGGAATCTTATACGATGCTTGTAAAGTTGACCTATCATTTTTTTCAACCATTTCTTGGTGATTTTCTCTCCCATTTTGATAAGCTTTTGCACTATATCGAGTGGTAAGGGTGTTCTAAATTTGGCATCTTCATAGACATTGAAATAAAAAATGATGGTCTCTCCCTCTTCTGCTTTTGATGATAGGTCTCTCATGCATATTCTCTCTTTGTGCCTCAACACCTTGTATGCCAATGGGATACTCTTGTACATCTTCAGGGATAGCCTAAAGGACCTAAGTCATCCTATCAAAGAACTCTTGGACCTCAAGTGCCATGTTTGGTGTAGTACTGGTGGTGGTTTCTAATTTTCCTCCATAACTCTCTCCTCCTCTTTCGCAAAATCTTGGGGTTCCAAGAAGGAACCATGTCCTCAAGAGGCTCTACTACAATAGGATCTTCAGTAAGTGACTCATGTTGTATGTCACATAGTTGAATGAATGTTGGTTGCAACATTTCTACATCTCTCAATTCTTGATCATTATAGTCCATGTCCTGCAAGTGACCAATCATTTGGCTTCCATTTGTGATGCGACCTAAAATAGGCCAGCACTAGCTATGGTACTAGCCGGAAGACCTCATTCACACAACAAACAACCCCACCACACGGTGTCGACATGTTGGGGGTTGAAGGTCTTCCACCGGGGTTTAGAGTAGAAGCGGAGTGTGGGATTCAAGGTTAGGAGAAGGAGGAAAGATTTGGTTTTGATAAGATTTGGGTTTTTGAGATGACTTAGATGAAGAAGAGGATCTCAAGCTTTTACTATTATTTAGCATACATGAATGGAATGAAAGACTTTGTCTTGATCACATAAAATGCATATATGGATAATAAGCCAATACATTTAGGGATAATCTCAAATTTAATCCAAATGCATATTCCAAATGCAAGCTCAAGCGGTTTCTATTTCATGAACATGAATGGATAACAACTCCAAGATACAAGTATTTTGATGGTAGACTCAAATACATTCAAGACATAGATTAAAAGCTCATGAAATGCATTGACAAAGCATAAATTTTACTTCAGCCCTGTTTTAAAACAGTAATTTCCAGCCCATATTCAAGCTCCAAAAGTGCACATAATCCCAAGAATAAGCTTCTCTAATCATTCACAAATGAAGCCCTGATGTTAAGGGGTCCATTCCCTCTCTTACAACCACATGGATAACTTATTTACTCATCAAAATTGACAAGAGTAGTGGGCTGCCCTATTTATGACTGGTTTTTTTAGTCCAAAACAGCCCATACACCTTCAAAATCCTCCCCTTTGCTTGCCCCAAAGTCAGTCAAGTACTTGGGTACAAGATGGGCTTCATTGGACCATGAATATGGTAAAAGAATGAGAGAAGACGTACATAAGAGCAGGCTGAATACTTTTTCTCAGGTTTCCCCTTTTTATGGACTGTCATATTACTCATTTTTGTCATACCAAATGGACGGGTAAGAAGAGCTCTCACCTTGCTTGTCTGTATCTCCTTCTTCAGCTTCAGTTTGCCTTGAGTTTGCATTCTTTGGAGGATGCACCATAGCCCACAACTCATCCTCCATCTGCCACAGGGATGTAGGCCTGTTTTTTGCACTGAAAAATGTGGGCTGCATCCTGCTCAGCACCTACTCTTCAGTTTGACCATTTAGATCACTAATAAGTCATATAAGACCATTATTTCAGGTCCTACACAAACCTAGTGAACTTTTGGCACTTCTCTTGATTTCCAACCAAATTTTCCTCTTGAACCAATGTGACTTAGCCTGCAAACTGTCAATTACTTCTAGCTAATCAAGTTGTGGGTTCCCTTTGACTTAATTTTTGTCAATATACATGGTACAACTAAAAATTGTATGAGAGTTACAAAAGAACTTATGAAACTAAGTGATATCTAAGTCGGTTGTTGGGTAACAATGACTGAGTTATGTATGAAAGTTCCTCATATAAATCCTAATAAAGTTTTTCTGCAAACATTAGAATTCTATGATTTATATTATGAACAAAAAACTCTCTGACATTCACCCCCTCCTAACCTGCACATCCTCCGGCATGTGCCATTTCACAAAGTTATGGGTTAAGGAGGCTCTTCTTCTGTCATTTCTTCATCTTCATTCTCTAAGTCTTCTTCATCTTTCTTGTCTTTAAGCAGATGGCTCGCATCCAAGTCATCAAGCTCATAAGTAGATGACTCTCTTCATTTGAAGAGCTTGATAAGTTTACCGGCTATTGGTATCTTGACCATGGTCCCATCCATTTCAGCCAAAGTATAAGTAGCATTATCATGTACTATTTTTACCACATATGGTCCAAACCATCGCTTGGCTAACTTCCTGTGAGCACTATATTGATTGTCCAAGCTGCTTTCATAGACAAGTACCCAATCATTCTCTTGAATAGCTCTTGGACGGAGTCTATGATGCTTATCAAACCTCTTCTTATTCTTCAATCTTGCTGCCTTCAGCCTTTCAATGGCTGTCTTGACATCTTCTGGCCTTCTTTCAAGCTGCCTTATACACAAAATCAGTAGCTCTTCTCTATTTATGCCTTCATCCCAAGGCAAGATACTCCATGTGATAATAGACTCCTCAATAGGCATAATAGGTGGCTTCCCAAATATTAGTTCAGCCGGCATATAACCTGTTACTGCACTATGGGTAGTTCTATCAGCCCATAATGCAAATGGAAGCATTCTAGGCCATTCTCTCATCTTTCCTTTGCAAGATTTTGCTAATTCTTTGAGAATTGGTTGATGACCTCTTTCACTCTTACCATTGCCTTCAGGATTGTAGGCTGATGTAAGAGAAAGCTTGATTCCCAATTGAGCAAAGAAATGGCAAGCCTCATCCCCGTCCAATTCTCCTCTGTCTAGCAGTTACTTTGGCAAGCCATATGTGCAAAATACCTCTTCAAGTAAAAATCTACAAACAACTTGAGTATATTTTGTTGTCAAGGCTTTTCCTTCCACTTGATTTGTGAGATCTTCTCTAGCAAGTTCTAGATATCTCATGTTCCAAATTCCTGTAGGCATGGTTACTAAATCAATAACCCATCTGTAATGAATGGATAAAGGAAAGGTAGGTTGAAGCCCATCTCTATGCTTAACCATAGAGTACATTTGACAAACATGACAAGACTCGACAAAATGCTCAATGTCTTTATACATGTTTTGCCACCAAAATTTCTCCTTTGTTTTGGCAAAAGTGCCCCATATGCCTCTATGTCCAGCCAATAGGCATTCATGAAATTCTTGCATGACTTGTCTTTGAGTCTTCTTGTCTCCTAAGACACGAACATGCGCTCTTCCTTTCTTTTTCACATGCCTCCAAAGGTAGCTCTCTTTGAGAAAGAAGCCATAAGCTTTTCTCTTGATTCTCTTGAATTCTTCATTAGTCCAATCTTCCTTCTTTGTCAAAGTGCTTAGAAATTGGTCAATTTTTAGCCAATCACCTGTATAATATTATTCTTTAAAGTGCAAACAAACCAAAGCAAAACATTGAGCATGCTATCTTTTAGCTGCCCACCGTCTATCCATGGTTGTTTCTTCTTTCTTTACTATTGTAAATTTTGTTTCAGCAGCTGAACCTGTTGTACTTGTTGTAATTAATGATGTACCTACATTTTATTGACAGCTGAACCATCATTAGGTACAGCTGTATTTGTTGTTTTTAGACTTGAACCTGCAATTACAACATCATTTTTAGCAAATATAGACTCTGATTCTTCCTCATTTATCATCTCTTCTTCATCCTTATATCTGGCACGCAAAAGCATGTCAGCAACTAGATTATCTCTTCCTGCAATATGTTTTAAATCATGATTTAATGATTTAATATAGGCTATCCATCTTAGCATAGCTATGTCGGGAGTGGAGCAGTTTGCAATCATGCCCAAGAGTGGAAGACAATCTATTTCAACTATTACATGTGCGCCCATGAAGTACTCCCGGTCACATTTCAATGCAGTTACAACTCGCCAAAGTTCTCTTTTAATTTGAGCATACCTTCTTTGACGTTCATTAAGAACCTTTGCTCCAAAGCGAATTGCATATATGTTGCCCTCAAGATCATCTTGCCCTACTGCCCATCCTATTCCAATAGGACTTGTGTCCACTATGAGTATGATAAGCTATCCATTAGAGTAATTAGCCCTCTTTAAGGTGGGGGCAAAAATTAGCAATTTCTTCAATTTTCGAATAGCTTGAGTATGTTCTTTTTCCCATATAAACCTTTGTCCTTTTCTTAACAGTTGATAAAGATTTTCAGCAACATGAGCGAAATGTGGAATCCAAATAAGATAGAAAACACATGCTCCAAGAAATCTTCTCACCTCCGAAATATTTGTGCATATTTCCCGCATTTTGCTGATAGCATCAATTTTGGTTGGAGAAGGCTTACGGCCATATGGACCACACACATGCCCTACCACAAGAACTTCTTCGACTCCAAAAATAGATTTAGCACCTGAAAGAGTAAGATGGACTTTTTCCAATTTAGACAAGATTTGAGCACAATCATTAATATGATCAGAAACAAACTTGCGGCATCCAAACTCATTGAGTTCTTCATTCTTCTCATGAATTTCACATCCTTTGATTGGTACATCATCAAGGAAAGGAAGAGTTAGTTGGGGAATATAATCTCTCAATACTTTATGCATGGCATTCATCATGTGAGCTACTGAATTTGTAGCTCCTTGAGGTAGAGTACACATGCGGACTAAACCAAGAGGCATCTTCATTGTGATAATGTCTCGGCTCTCCAAAGCAAGCTGAAATTGGTCATATCCTGAATATAAATCACGCATGGAATAAATTTCTTGACCTACAAAAGCCTCAACAAATTCATCAACAATTGGCCCCGAACCAACATTTCTAATAGTGACTTTATTGACAGGCTGTAAATCTTGAATGAATTGCAAAGATCCATTCTTCTTAGGCACGGTAAACCATTGGTTGGAATACGGAGCTGAAGATGGCTCCAATATTTGCATCTTTATCTTTTCATTTAAAAGCTCCAGTAACTTAGGCAAATGAGCCCTTGGTACTGGAATTGGTTTAAGATTCCAAGGAACGTATGGAACCGTGAAAATCACCATTGGTGCCACAACACTTGGATCCACACAGCCGATTTCATGTGGCTAAAATGAAAAAGTTTTTCCATGTTTCTTTAATATCTGCATGAAGATTTGCTTTTCAGCTGGCAAGAGAAAAGAGTCTTCACCAATTTTTAGCTCTTGTAAACTTTCAGCTGTAAATTGGTGATCAATATCTTTGGGATCACGAAGGCTTGGCTGTTTGGATGCCCTTTCTGCTAGTCCTTCACTTTTGGGAGGTAGTGGAGTAGCCACCGGATTGACCTTCTTGTCAACTATCTTATACTTTGTTTCTACTCTTACCTCATCCTTGTTTGGCTGTCCAAAAGCTTCTTGATCTGCAAATTCTTGAATTATGTCATAAATATCCAATGTGCATACCTATATGGATTGATTTCCAACTTGACTTTCTGCATGAACAGCTGCATGTATTTCAGCCAATGTATCATTAAAAATCAGCCCATGAAATAGCCTTGAAATTTCTTCATTTTCAGCCAAAACATCAATTTTCTTCAACTCTTGTTCCACATGACATAAATGCTTTCTTTCAGCCCTATTCATGGCTGAAAACTGTTTATAACAGCCCACACTGTTGGCCGTAAAAACCTGCAATTCAGCTTTTGGCATAGCCCCCTTTACGTGTGGAGGCAAATTTTTATGACATGAAGCACCGTCATAGCCTCCACTTATGGCAGTGCTACCGAAAACCCTTAAATTCTCGAGCATTAGGAGGTACAAGATGATGTCTCAATTGATCTCTATTCTGGTGATGATTTACAAATACAATCAAGAATTGAACAGCTTTGTCATTATCCTTACTTCTTATTCGAGCATATGATGAACCATCATCAAGGGCCTTTGTCTCCAAACGAGACTCAGAAATAAAATGTTGACCAAGAATGATAGGATAGCTGCAGGAATCTTGAACAAAGAAATGAAATTCATCTTTTACATTACCAATATTAACTTGTACATAAGGACACGCTGCATAGAGATCGTCAAAGGAGTTATTGGCTGCTTTCATGCGCCATCCTGGGTCCACATCTATGGGCCATCCGCCATTCTCGTAGACAATTCTTGACATGATGTTGATTTCCGAGCCATGGTCTATAAGGGCAATGCATGAAGTCTCTCTTTCTCCAATCTTGACAACGGTTTCGGTGGTCACCCTTGCCCAATGGGTACGGGAGTAGTGACTACTAGGAATAAAATGAGCATCATTCTCTTCTTGCATGTTGTGAAGACGAGCTTCTTTCTTATGCATGGGCTGCTCTTTGGATTGAGAAGAACCCACCATAACATTCTCTGCAATAGCTTCTTCAATTTCTGCTTCATAGATATCTTCATCTTTGGCTTCTATGGCTGCAATCAATTCTTTGATTGCCTTCAATCGAATCCCTTGAGTTTTCAGCTTCTCTTCATCCTGCAAATACAGATGAAGTGCTTGCAAAAAAGCATGCACAGATTCTTCAATTTCCTCACCAACATATTGTCTTTTCCGTTTAATAACATCAATTATTACATCATGAAATCCTCGTTTTGCAATTCCGAGAATTTCTCCTAATGTAAATTCAATTATGCTTCCAAGAATCCTTTCTTCAAGGATCTGCTTGAGATCCGTTGCAATCTCTATGTAAGACTGCAGCTTGTAGCCGGGATGTTTGCCTTTTCTCTTTCCTTCCATCTTCTTTGCTTATGCGGCATTTCCCATATCAAGCTCTGGCGGTGGTGGATTTTTAGCAGCCTTCTGCTGATCCGGTTTACTTCTTGTCACACGTTTAGTTGGCCTCGAAGAGGAGGGACCGGCAACATCTTCATCTCTTCTTCTATTTTCTTCTATCATAGCTTCATGATTATTAATTTCAGCCAACTGAGCGAAAGCTGAAAATGAATCAACTAGCTCGGTCCATCCGGTTCTTCCTCAGATGCATTGACTGGCAGTAGTTAAATCATCTTTGGTTGCCTTGTCTTGCTCCATGCAATCTAAGGCCGGCATCCACACTTTAGATTTTGCATCAGTTTTGCATGCTTTAACAATTTCATTAGTTGGCTCAATTTGCAGCCCATAGGTAGCTGCATCAATGGCTGCATAGGCTGTTCTTGTTGCCAAATCCTCCAGTCTTTTCTTCATGCCACCGTTACCAAAATTTGGCTCAAGAGAAAGCCCGCTTTCGGTTGCATGAATTTTACCATCCTTCCAAAAGACTAATTTTTGCGCTTCAACTTTACGGAATGCACTACACTCCCTCTTATCATGTTGTAGGCTATCACACCAGATACAGCGTCTTTTGAAGCCTTCTCGTACGGGTCTTTGGGCAGTTTTCCGTCCTCTTTCTTCACCTTTCCACCTTAGAATTAATCTCCGTTAGATTAAGATGGAGATCCCGCATGCTCTTGATCAACTCATCTAAGACATCCTTATTTGGAGGTGGAACAATAGGATTTCTTGGCTGCTCGGCCATAGAGACAGGAGGTCAAGATAAAGGAACAGGCTCCTTCATGGATTCTGATGGGACCTTAAATGGGTCGGCACTGGCTATAGCACTAGCCGGACCTCATGCTCATGACACACAAACACCCTCACGGCCTCGCGGACCAGGAGCGTCAATCTAATGCTAAAGGGCAAACTGCCCTAAAGCTTAATCTATGCGTTTATAGTTTATAGTCCAACGTTTCCCTTTTTTATAAACTCCTCAAAGGGAGAACCCTTACACATTGGCAATGCCACGATCACACACATGGAGGCCACCTCTCGGTAGAAACACCGTGGCCCCATTGCAGCTCTCCTACATCGCAGGGATTAGCCCTTCGATGCACTGCTAAACATATAAAACAAACGAACACAAACTCCTCTCTTTTATATTTCTCGTATTTCCAGGAGATATACCATGCGTCCTCACTTAACAGTCCCTTAGGAAATCGACCCTCTATCCTACGAGAAGGGATAACTTCACACTCTCAATCATGGGTAAAATTCCTAAGAAAACAATTGCTATGCAGTCCAGAAGCTTTTCCTTTGATACCATGAACTATGCATAGTGCATAATGTGAACCGTTTAGTGCACAAACAAAAGAAAATCAGCATTGTGCATCATGCGAAACCAATCTTTTCATGATTTCCATACTAGCGTTTATATATCCAAACGAGGAGAGACAACGAGCCTTACACTCATTCTGCCTTTTCCTTTATTTTAAAACCACCTCCTATAGGCATGATGCAACACATAAATCAGATTTAAGGTTATACTTTGACGCTCAAACTCCCCTCTCACCCTATTGTTTAGTGTTTTGCATTCGTTGATAGGTGAAAGAGTCATTTTATGTGTATTTCTTTATAAGAAAGCGATAAATACGGACAGAAACATAAAAACGAGGGTAAACCGAGGCCAAAATCATGCTCTACCTTCATTATACATTGCACAAATACTTATGTAATTTTTTGAAATTTTCATTTTATCGTTTTCCAATTTTCTCCCATTTAAAATCGATTTTTCACCATTTTTTGGTATTTTTTCTCTTTTTTCTTCAATATAAAATGACTAAAAACTAAGATTGATTATGGGCTGTGGCCCTTAGGTTTCTTGACAGCAAAATTCCAAGTTTTGTTGATGTTATATCTCATACTTCCCCTTTATTTTGCAAAAAAACCCCCATTTTACCCCTTAAACGCATGTTTTACGGGTTTGATACCATTAATTTCATCTATACCACTTATGATTTTATGATTTTCTAATTATAAACTAATTAAAATCATAGCAAACAACATCATAAAGCATAATCAGCCCTTGGAAACAATATTTCATCAATCAAATAGCATAAGAACTCATTTTTTCTTCATAAAAATTGAATTACCACTTAGGCTTCATGTCTCGGGATGTCAGTTTTGGTACGAGATTGTGAGACAGCCCTCATTTAATGTCCAACATCTTCAAAGTCAGCAATCTTCATGTCTTCATTGATCCGGAAGCAATCCGGTCTCAACTGGACAAGCTTTCCTTCACCATTCTTCATTTCCCTCTTGCACACAAGAACAGCCCCTTAAGGGAGAGAGAGGGAGGAGAGAGAAAGACTAGAACTGGCTCTCTTCATTCAGGCCACCATAGGACGGGCAAAGGGCAGCGATATGATCAGTAGGGAGAGAGTAGGCAAGCCCCGTTGTCAATTGAGTGGGTTATTTGCAAGCAGGAGATTGATGATCATCATGGGGAGTGCATTTTTCGGCACAGGCAGATGGCGTCATCTCCACGCTTTCCTCTTCATTCTCTCACCACGTTTTTTCATGAAAGTTTCATGTTACATTAAAATTTGGGGCTCCCAAAGATCACCACCCACTTGGCCCAAGTTTTGTCCACCCCTTCACATCTTGACCGGTTTCTTGGCCATTTCCCCATCCGGGCTCCAAATCGAGCTCTAAAAATCCTGGGCGTCCAGCTTGACATCCCACATTAGCTGGAAACTCCTAAAAACCTGCAGGGCAATCTGAAAAATTATCAAAAATCAACAAGTGTCGCTTGGGCACCTTTTAAGAGTCGTATTTCACTTGGTGCTTAAAATCGTCCTAGCTGGAGCCGCCGCCTTTGATGTTAAATATTTTTTCTCTAAATTTTAGATTTTTTGGAAAATTTTAGGCACATCCCGAGCTCAAAACTCCGCTCTCATTGGTGACCACAGGATAGGGCGACTCAGTCTGTTGAATCCCACAACAGATTTGCACAAAACAACCAAAGGAAGCATTAAGCTGATACAAAATAGATACATACTAAACGCAGCATAATGCTCACCCTACCCCCTGACAAAACCAAGGCATGACATCCACAAGGAGTAGGCCTAGCAATAATCTGATAGAAGGTCCCAAGCTAGTCACTAACCAACTGCTCCAACACGGCCAAACTAAAAAGAACTATCAAAGAGGTTGCCCTAAGTGGTGGTCTGAACTACCTACCTAACTAAGGACAATACAAGCAGGAGCTCCTACTAGGCGAGGGCTCCTATAGCCTGATCAAAAAGTATTTTCTTTTAGCACATTTCTTCTTTTAGGGTTTTATTGTTCCATACTCGGGCATGTAAAAAGGAGGGAGCTGAGCGTAGTGACCCAAGGAGAACAGAGCATCGGCCTCAGGTCCTGTCTCGGTACCCAAGAACCTACTAAGCCCTCGCAAGGCGACACTTAATCCTTTTTTGACACTCACTTTTATTTTCGCTCCAACCTTCCTTACTTTCTTCTTTTCCAGCAAGATGCCACCCCTAGGAAGACAAGGCATCGGCCCTGAGTCTTGACTCGTCCCCAGGAACCTACCAAGCCCTCGCAAGGCGATGATCAACTGCTTATAAATTTTCCTTTCTTTTCTTTTCTATTTTTATAGGGGGTTAGAACCCCTTTTTACACATCTTTGTATATATTTATTATCTTCAAGGAATTCGGGGTTTCTCTTCCTTTATCATCATTATTTTTCTTCTGGCAGGCTTCTCTAACTGCCTCACAACTAGCAAGAACTCCTAGAATGGCTGCCTAGTAGGCTAGCAAAACAGGGTCACTAGGACTCCCTTCTAAAACAGGTCTTTCAATGTCTAGCAATGTCTTTAGAGGAGGCAACGACTACTCGAACCTCCCTCGGACATACCTAACCTAAACCTGGGACTTCATGCTTTGGTTTCCAGTCCCCAACAAGAAAAGAAAATCCCCTACAAGCATACAAACACATATAGCATAAAACATGGTACTCATAAAGGAGAAATATCACTTGGATAGGGCCACGAGAAGCTTCCGCGCAACAAAAGGCTCCTTCCAAGCTCTTCTTCCAAACCTGTCTAGCACAAAACTAAAACAAGAAACCATTAACCACACCTGCACTAAACAGACAACTGGCCCTCTTGGCCTAATGAAATAAAGCACTTCACTACAAAACTTGATCAGCCCTCTTGGCCTAATGAAATAAAACATTCAAAACCTCGCAAAACAGGCCCTCTTGGCCTAACAAGATCAAACAGAATAGCACCTACACATCTCTCCCCAAAAGAGCACAGATATACATTAATAGACTCCTTTCCAAGGAGGAAAAACCAGGGCTCCCAACCCTAAACTAAATGCATAAGGTTATGACCCATCCCTCTTGCTTATACAGCAAGAGGCGTGCACATAACATGTTGTCTAATCAACCTATGGGTCCAGGATAATAACGGTAGATTGGTCTCGGCTACTCTTTGCATCACCCATATCAACCATCGTCTGCCATATATTGCATGCTCTGATAACATTCCCCACAAGCGACCGGGTCCCGTTTCATCATTAATAACAATATCCAAACTAGGACCACAGTTAAAGAAAAGGTCTTCTTCATAAGCAAGATTTGCCACTGAATCCACAAACTGATTCCAGTAACGGGGAATCAGCTGAAAAGACACTCTTTCAAACTCCTCAAGTAGAGTCATCACAGTTCGATGATACATACAAAGAATGGGATTCCGCACTGTGTACGTTCCATGTAGTTGATTCAGGATCAACTGGGAATCCCCTTTTACTAACAACCGTCGAATACCACCTTGTTTGTCAATATGCAGTCCCATAATCAAGGCTTTATACTCCGTCATATTGTTAGTGAATCCAACCCCGAGATAAGCAGCTAACTTCATCGTAACTCTACGTCAGGGATCTCGGATTACTACTCCAACACTCCCTTTTTTATTAGGGCCCCTGGATGCTCCGTCAAAATATAATGTGTACGTCCACAATGGGTTTACATAGCCTGCCATCATGAACTCCTCTATTCGTAATTATGGTAATCAAAGTTTAGCATGTTGAGAGGATGAACTAACGGCTCCATCCCACCTTCTTCATTGAACTCAACAGGGATACTTGTCAACAGTCGTAAGCAGTGATGGCAGAAGACTTTGATCTCCCACACAAAGGTTCCATCTTCTTAATCAATCACTTTGTATCCTTTGCTCCACTAGATAAGTTTCCCCTGATAGTATCTCTGCTCCAGATATGGGTGCTCCAAATAAGAAATTAACCGCCCCATCAACCAGCTTTAAGTTCTTTTGCAGGTCTCAAATTATCCCCAGCATGGATCTACAATGCATTTTCCCCATGTTAGTATACTTAGAAATACTAAGGTTTAATCTTATTAAGATTAATCTTATTTTTAAACTCTACTCCCTGCAGATCAGCTAATAGAGCCGTAGACCTATTTTTCCCTATCCTAACAATCTTGTAGGGGCCATCCCATTTAGGTTTCAACTTCCTTGGAAACAGCTCCCTACACGCATCGTAGTATAGAACTAATTGCCCTTTTTGAAAGGTATACTTCTTCGCTCTAAGGTCGTGCAACTGCTTCATCTGACGTTTAGCCACCTCCTAGTGTAATAAGCTCTGCAACTTCAGTTCATCCAGATGGGCTATGGTCGTGAAATGTTCAAAGAGGGAATGCTCATCTCCCAAAGAGTGGTTAATTGCAAACCGTATGGTTGGCAAGTCAATCTTGAGGGGTAACACACACTCTTCCCCATACACTAATTTAAATGGAGTATGGCCGGTAGCTCGCTTGAACGTTGTATTATACGCCCATACTGCCACATACAACTTCATGTCCCAGTCTCGTTTCTTCTCAGAGACTATTTTAGACAAGATACCCACAAGCTGCTTATTAGTACTTTTGACTTGTCCGTTTGCTTGCAGATTATAGGGGGTCGTTTTATTATGCTTTATTTGCCAAGCTTCAGTCAAGCTTTTGATCACTTTGTTCAAAAAATGGGTTCCATGGTCCGATACTAATTCTTTCGGTGGACCAAAATGGCAAATAATCTACTCTAAAAGGAAACTTGCAGTCTCTTTTGCATTGACCTGCCTCGTCACCTGCACTTCTGACCATTTTGTAAAATAATCAGTTGCTACTATAATGTATCTCTTCTGGGTAGTAGACGACGGGGTGATAGGACCTATAAAATCAATGCTCCACTTCTCAAATGGAAGGATAGCCATGATATGCATAAGTGAGCGTTTCCTATTCTCTCTACTGTCATGTCTTTGACAGATATCACATCTCTTAACATACTCAAAGGAATCTTGGAAGATGGACGGCCACCAATATCCAGCTCTTAAAGCTTTCTGCGCCCTCAACCGTCCCACAAAGTGCCCTCCACATGCGCAGTCATGGCACTCTTCCAAGATGAAACGAACCTTGTCAGGCATCACTTATCAGTGATAGATATCATCAACACCCTGCCGATATAGTGTCCCTGAAATCAAGGAAAACTTCAATGCCTATTTTTTGATTTTTCTCTTTTCTGATTTTGACAAACTAGCTCTAGTCTCTCCTGTTGATAGATAATGCGTAATAGCAACATACCAAGATGAGATAGAAGCTGTATCAATTTTAAAAATTGCATCAATATCACTTCTTTCAACCAAAGTCAAGTTCGGCTCCCCAAAATTCACAAGGCATTCCACAATACCCTGCAACCTTGCTGGTTTACTCTTAATCTCATAATCAAACTCTTGCAAAGTGATTAACCACTTTGCCAAACGATCAGGCAACTGTAGCTTGTTCGTAAGCAATCTAAGCCCTTCCGCCTTCATATAGAACACTACCTTTTCATAAAGGATGTAGTGCCTAAATTTCTTAGTCCCAAAGACCATCGCAAGACACAACTTCTCCATGTAGGTGTAGTTGATCTCTGAAATGCCCAATTTTCGACTAGCAAAAGCTATCGGATGATACCAGTTGTCCTCCCAAATTTGGGCTAAACAGCTGATACTATGCATGGTGGTTGCTGAAAATATATAGAACACCTGATCTCTTTTAGGTGCTTTTAAAACGGATGCTTTTACTAACTCCTATTTCACATCCTTGAAAGCTACCTTACAAGGGTCGCTCCATTCAAATAGACAGCTAAAGGATAATAAATTCATTAATGGCAACGTTCTTTCTACCAAGGCATTTATAAACCTCTGATAGTATCCTATCGATGACAGAAAGCTATGAACCTCTTTCGGAGTGCATGTGGAATCATAGCAACTATAACCTTGATCTTTTCAAGGTCAGTTGCTATCCCTACTGAACTGACCACATGGCCTAGCAATAGCCCATAAGGCACTCCAAAGACACACTTCCGTGGGTTAAGAGCAATGCAAAATTTTCTGTAGCGCTCAAAGCACTTTCTTAAAATAATCAACATCCTTTCCCTTACACTGGCTGTCCCCAGGTCATTAATAAATATTTTCAACTCATTTGGGGAGATGTCACCAAAGGTCTTGTTTGCTGTTCATTGCCATGATCCAGGTGCATTGCACAAACCAAAGGCCATCACATGGTACGCAAAAGTACCAAAGACAGTAATAAAAGTCGTTTTTAACTTGTCCTCTTCTGCAATTGCCATCTGGTTATATCCTGCAAAGCAATCCATGAATGAATATATTTTCCTACCCGCTAATTGATCCAAAATCCGGTCAATGAATGGCAACGGGTAGTAATCCTTAACTGTCTGCTTATTCAGCTCTCTAAAATCCACACATAGTCGGATCTGCTTATTTTTCTTCTTCCTGATAACAACTGGTGAACACCATTCTGTCTATTGTACAGGGAAGATTAAACCAGCTTTCCTTAACTTCTGTAACTCCTCAAACAGCCTGTCCCTCAATTCAAAAGGCATACACGTTACTTTCTGAGACACAGGACGACTGTCTTCTTTTACAGGAATAGTATGAATAGCTAGGCTGGGAGGAATGCCTCTCAGCTCATCATAACTCCAAGCAAAGATATTGCGGAATTCTTGAATCAAGGACACATACTCCTCCCTTTCTGCTGAACTGAGCATGGAACCTAATTTAATTGGCCAAGAATCATTCAGCGTGTCAAGGTCTAACCCAATCACATCCGTGTCTCTTATCCTATCTTGCGGCTCTATCAGCTCATTTAGAGTTACTTGGTAAATATCCTCTGTAGTTGACCCCTCTCTAGATTCATCACTGTATGATGTCTCACTACCAGATGGATCGTCTGTTGTTTCCAATTCAGTAGAGGATAAAGGAGCTCTCTCACTCTGAGGAGACTCAGGGTAAGCATCAACTATTACTCTATTAGCACCTCTAGCTAGGACCACTCGACCGACAGGTATATCAACTTGATAGTTTATTCATAAGATCCAAGGCCTACCTAGCAAGACTCGATAGCTAGGATGTCCTGCAAATCTGATCACCCTAAAGTCCAAGAAGCATTCTACACTTGCAACTGTAACATGGACTTTAGTAACACAACCTTTTGGTTGTCTCAGACTATCATCAGCCATTCTAAGAAGGGTAGAGCTATCTTTTTGGATGCCTAGACCCAGCCTCTCCATCAACTATGAACTCATGATATTGACGGAGGACCCAGTGTCTACAATAGCATGTTCCACTAATATTCCATCTACATATGATGGAACCCTAGGTCAATTCTTTTCAGCATGATCAAACCAATCTTCCCCTACTCATGTTATGCCCAAAGGTTCTACAATATACCCAATACGCAGGATCTTCTTAAATTCCTTGCGTACTTCTGGAGATAATTTGATCAACTGTAGAAGGTTTACGTCTAGTTTGACTTCGCAAAGAGAACTTGCTAAATCAAAATCATGATAGGTAGCCAAAGCTCTCTTTTCTCGCCAAACCATTCTTTCTTTTGGTCTTGGGACCGGCTTTTGTGCTTCTTTTTTAGCTCTTGCCTTCTTTCTTGGCACTTCCTCATCCTTCTTAGGATCGACTTTTTTGTCAACTGACCTTAGAGGTCCACCTTCCACGCCAGGATTCTGGACTTGCGTCCCCTTATCCCCTTATTTAGGGTTTTCCTGAACCAGTTTTTCCTTATCTTTATCACCCTCTTTAGCCTTTTGGCCTCTTGTCACGGCTCTTAGGTTAGAGGTTTTAGCGTCATTGACTCGTACAGCCTCAATAAGCTGACTCCATTGCCTTGTGACAGCTCCTCTATAGTGGTATTTCCCCTTTGCAGTATTTGTCTTGGTACATCATTTTGCTGCAGGTTATTACCTTGTGCTCTATGATTAACTGGACTTGGTTGTTTACTCCCTTGTTGGAGGGAACTAATCTTACTCCAACAGGTAGCGGCTAAATGGCCCGACTTCCCACAAATATCACATTTAATATTTGGGTAGTTTCTAGGGAAATTTTGTCCCCCACACCACTTACAGATGAATCTTGAGGGTCCACCCTCTTCAGGGCGTCGACTCCCTATCAGATTCTGCTTCTTCTTCAAGAAATTGATGTCAACAGCTATTTGTCGATATTGTTTGGAAATCATGTCGGTATAATGCTTCATCGTATCCTTAACTTCGCCAAGGACATTAGATGCACTCGACTTGTAGCCTTGATCGTCTACCCGTCGTTCCATTAGTCTTACAATCTGATTGGGCATGGGTTGTTGACTCATAGGAACAACATTAGGGTTCGAAACTTGGCCTCCAACATTTGGTGGAGCCAAGTGACTTGCCATAGGCATAGTCACACTAGGAGGAGTTGGCAGCAAAGGTACATTCTGAACCATGCTTCCTCTCCCATTAGGGTTAGTCATAGGCATCCCTTGACTTCCATTCGTCAATGGCAGATTGCCTCCACGTACTAAACCCACATTAACATTTATTCAAGAGGAGTAGGCCGTTTGTAATCGTGCTTCTACTTCTTCTGCCCGCACAATGGCATTGTCTATATCAGCCAAAGCCACACTGCTCAATTGTACTTGAATATTGAAATCCAATCCATGCAAGTTGTATTGCAATTGGGCAGCTGGTGGAATAGGAATGTAAGTTTGTAACTTACAAAACACTTCCTTAAGCTTCTTAGCATAGGCTTTCACATTCTCATGGGGGTCTTGGCGTGTTACATTCAAGACACGCAACCAATATTGGCCACCTCTTTTAGGGGCATACTCTCCTCGGAAAGCTGCATAAAATTGATCGATTGTGGTTATGGTTCCAAACTCTATGCTATGATACCATACCGCAGCCCTTCCTTTTAACGTCATATTGAAGAACATCATAAGATGTCCCTCATCTTGGATGTGATAATTGAACACTAATCTTTGGAATTCACAAATGTGAAATTTTGCATCCTCTTCAGCTGACCCATTAAAAATGGGCAAGGAAACTCCTAAAGCTGGTAAATCTGGCGTCCCTGCAGGAATTGAAATGGGTTGTGCCATGGTGACAATTAGATTAACAATAGGAGCTTGAACTGGTGGACTCACACCCCACTTGAAGTGGGTAGACTTGGTGGAAGAGAGCAAGAACTTGCGCTTCCTCCTGCACCTAACTAACTATGTGGAGCAGTTGGGCTACTAATACCACTGCCTCTTATGCGTATCGGGCTACTCCTTTGAGGAGAATAACGACTTACGATCTCTAACTGCAGTCTAGCCCTCTCAGCATGTTCTGCTTTTTGTATTTCGGCTTGACGGTCCTTGTTAGAGGACATAAACCAACTTTCTTTGGGTCCCTAGAAACCCTAGATTCGAGAACCACCACTTATAGGCAGCTCCCGGCAGATGCACCACTGATGGGACCTGAAATGGGCCGGCCCTAGCTATAGCACTAGCCGGACCTCATGCTCATGACACACAAACACCCTCACGGCCTCACGGACCAAGAGCGTCAATCTAATGCTAAAGGGAAAACTGCCCTAAAGCTTAATCTATGTGTTTATAGTTTATAGTCCAACGTTTCCCTTTTTTTATAAACTCCTCAAAGGGAGAACCCTTACACATTGGCAATGCCACGATCACACACATGGAGGCAACCTCTCGGTAGAAACACCACGGCCCCACTGCAGCTCTCCTACATTGCATGGATTAGCCGTTCGATGCGCTGCTAAACATATAAAACAAACAAACACAAACTCCTCTCTTTTATATTTCTCATATTTCCAGGAGATATACCATGCATCCTCACTTAACAGTCCCTTAGGAAACCGACCCTCTATCCTACGGGAAGGGATAACTTCACACTCTCAATCATGGGCCAAATTCCTAAGAAAACAATTGCTATGCAGTCCAGGAGCTTTTCCTTTGATACCATGAACTATGCATAGTGCATAATGTGAACCATTTAGTGCACAAACAAAAGAAAATCCGCATTGTGCATCGTGCGAAACCAATCTTTTCATGATTTCCATACTAGCGTTTATATATCGAAACGAGGAGACACACCGAGCCTTACGCTCATGCTGCCTTTTCCTTTATTTTAAAACCACGTCCTATAGGCATGATGGAACACATAAATCAAATTTTAGGTTATACTTTGACGCTCAAACTCCCCTCTCACCCTACCGTTTAGTGTTTTGCATTCGTTGATAGGTGAAAGAGTCGTTTTATGTGTATTTCTTTATAAGAAAGTGATAAATACGGATAGAAACATAAAAACGAGAGTAAACCAAGGCCAACCTCGTGCTCTACCTTCATTATACATTTCACAAACACTTATGTAATTTTTTGAAATTTCCTTTTACCGTTTTCTAATTTTCTCCCATTTTTCACCATTTTTTGGTATTTTTCCTCTATTTTCTTCAATAAAAAATTACTAAAAATTAATATTGATTATGGACTGTGGCCCTTAGGTTTCTTGATAGCAAAATTCTAGGTTTTGTTGATGTTATAGCTCATACTTCCCCTTTATTTTGCAAAAAACCCCCATTTTACCGCTTAGACGCGTGTTTTACGGGTTTTATACCATTAATTTCATCCATATCACTTATGATTTTCTGATTTTCTGATTATAAACTGATCAAAATCATAGCAAAAAACATCATAATGCATTATCAGCCCATGGGAACAATATTTCATCAAACAAATAGCATAAGAACTCATTTTTTCTTCATAAAATTTGAATACCGCTTAGGCTTCATGTCTTGGGATCTCGATTTTGGTACGAGATTATGGGACAACTCTCATTTAATGTCGAGCATCTTCAAAATCAGCAATATGCATGTCTTCATTGATCCAAAAGCAATCCGGTCTCAACCGGACAAGCTTGTCCGGTCAACCGGACAAGCTTTCCTTCACCATTCTTCATTTCCCAGTTGCACACAAGAACAGGCCCTTAAGGGAGAGAGAGGGAGGAGAGAGAAAGACTAGAATTGGCTCTCTTCATTCAGCCACCATTGGAGGGGCGAAGGGCGGTGATATGAACAGCAGGGAGAGAGTAGACAAGCCCCATTGTCAATTGAGTGGGTTGTTTGCAGGCAGGAGATTAATGATCATCATGGGGAGTGCATTTTTCGGTGCAGGTAGATGGTGCCATCTCCATGCTTCCCTCTTCATTCTCTCACCATGTTTTTTCATGAAAGTTTCATGTTACATTAAAATTTGGGGCTCCCAAAGGTCACCACCCACTTGGCCCAAGTTTTGTCCACCCCTTCGCATCTTGACCGATTTCTTGGCCATTTCCCCGTTTGGGCTCCAAATCGAGCTCTGAAAAATCCTGGGAGTCTAGCTTGACATCTCGCATTAGCTGGCAACTCCTGAAAATCCACAGGGCAGTCTGAAAAATTATCAAAAATCAACAAGTGTTGCTCCGACGCCTTTTAAGAGTCGTATTTCACTCGGTGCTTAAAATCGTCCTAGCTGGAGCCGCCGCCTTCGATATTAAATATTTTTTCCCTAAATTTCGGATTTTTTGGTAAATTTTAGGCAAATCCTGAGCTCAAAACTCCGCTCTCAGATTCAGTTGGTGCAGAGGTAGATCCCCATCTTAGACACATCTGCTCTCTTCGCGCAATCTTATTAACTGCTTCAGTGACATCATTCCAAGCAGTCTTCAATCCTGTCTCAGAGTTAAGATCTTCAAGCCGATCAGTTAGCTTCTCTTGAAGAAAAGGATCCGTAGCCTTTAGAAATAATTCAATCTTCTCGCTTTCCATACGCTGCTGATCGTCAGGATCTAGTTGAGCAAATTTGCTTTCAAATTCACGGTGAAGAGCGGTGGCGGTTAGTCCCTTATTGGGCCTTTCAACCCATTCAGTGAAGACTTTCTTTGTCATGAGGCCAGAATATTCAAGAAAAAGTTATTCTCGAAGAGCCTTCTTGAATGCAGACCATCCCACATCTTTTTTAAAAAGACCATGAATCCAGTCCTGGAGGCCATGTACGGCCAAATGGGCAAAGTATTGGCTCCAAGCATGATGAGGAACTCCAAAGAAGACCATCTTGTCAGTATAGAGGCGGATAAAAGAGGACACATTTTTTCCATTAAATTTCTTGCCAACTGCTTCCAAAGCCTTAATGGCAGCGGCATCATTCCGCTCTTCATCTTGTCTTTGATGTTGTTGCAGTTGCAACTGCTGCTCAAATTGCAATTGTTGTTGTTGGCTTTCTTGCATCAGACGAACCAACTGCTGCAAGGCATCTCCTCCCGAACTTGATGATCTCCCATTGTACGTCCTCTTACGCGGTTGACCTTTACGTTGGGTTCACCACTATCAACGTGTTGGGGGTTGAAGGTCTTCCACCAGGGTTTAGAGCAGAAGCGGAGTGTGGGATTCAAGGTTAGGAGAAGGAGGAAAGATTTGGTTTTGATAAGATTTGGGTTTTTGAGATGACTTAGATGAAGAAGAGGATCTCAAGCTTTTACTGTTATTTAGCATACATGAATGGAATGAAAGACTTTATCTTGATCACATCAAATGCATATATGGATAATAAGCCAATAAATTTAGGGATAATCTCAGATTTAATCCAAATGCATATTCCAAATGCAAGCTCAAACGGTTTCTATTTCATGAACATAAATGGATAACAACTCCAAGATACAAGTATTTTGATGGTAGACTCAAATACATTCAAGACATAGATCAAAAGCTCATGAAATGCATTGACAAAGCATAAATTTTACTTCAGCCCTATTTTACAATAGTAATTTCCAGCCCATATTCAAGCTCCAAAAGTGCACATAATCCCAAGAATAAGCTTCTCTAATCATTCACAAACGAAGCCCTGATGTTAAGGGGTCAATTCCCTCTCTTACAACCACGTAGATCACTTATTTACTTATCGAAATTGACAAGAGCAGTGGGCTGCCCTATTTATGATTGGTTTTTTCATTCCAAAACAGCCCATACACCTTCAAAATCCTCCCCTTTGCTTGCCCCAAAGTCATTCAAGTACTTGGGTACAAGACTGGCTTCATTGGACCATGAATATGGTAAAAGAATGAGAGAAGACGTACATAAGAGCAGGTTGAATACTTTTTCTCAGGTTTCCCCCTTTTATGGACTATCATATTACTCATTTTTGTCATACCAAATGGAAGAGTAAGAAGAGCTCTCACCTTCCTTGTTTGTATCTCCTTCTTCAGCTTCAGTTTGCCTTGAGTTTGCATGCTTTGGAGCATGCACCATAGCCCACAGCTCATCCTCCATCTGCCACAGGGATGCAGGCCCGTTTTTTGCGCCGAAAAATGTGGGCTACATCCTGCTCAGCACCTATTCTTCATTTTGACCATTTAGGTCACTAATAAGTCATATAAGACCATTATTTCAGGTCCTACACAAACCTAGTGAACTTTTGACACTTCTCTTGATTTCCAACCAAATTTTCCTCTTGAACCAATGTGACTTAGCCTGCCAACTATCAATTACTTCCAGCTGATCAAGTTGTGGGTTTCCTTTGACTTAATTTTTGTCAATATACATGGTACAACTAAAAATTGTATGACAGTTACAAAAGAAATTATGAAACTAAGTGATATCTAAGTCGGTTGTCGGGTAACAATGACTGAGTTATGTATGAAAGTTACTCATATGAATCCTAATAAAGTTCTTCTACAAACATAAGAATTATATGATTTATATTATGAACAAAAAACTCTCTGACAACGGCCTCGTGGGCCAAGAGCATCTCCCGGGGGGTCCACTAGGGTTTACCGTATGGTACCATGTGAGTGTAAGGGAGGGGGGTTATTTAAGAGAAGGAAGGTACATTTTATAAGGTAAGGTCCCATAAATAGGGGGTAGATAAGGGATATTTTCATATATTCTTGCACGCATGTGATGTCTCCTTATTACTACTAGTGAATCCCCCGTAGAGCATCTAAGGCTCACTCTACACTAATGGATTCTACGTTTGTATTGAGTCATAGTCCAATGTTCACCATCTCTTCTCCTCGGAGGGAGACCCCATAACATATAGGCATAGTGCCTCATAATACAAACATAAGGAAGCTCCTCTCAGCTGATTGTCATGACTCCATTGCCATGAGACAACTCCTACACCTCGGGGATTGGACCTAAGATGTGTCGCACCAACATAAAGTACACATGATATAAACTCCACTCTTTCATTTTGAACATATTCCAAGAGATACCATGTGTCATTACCAAACGATTTCCAAAAACCAATCGACTAGCCTACAGATTAGGTTTTCCACACACTCAAGCGTAGGTCATCATAATGGAAAATAGGTGCTATGAATCTAGTTCTTCATGTTCCAATACCATGGTTTATATACACATGTAAAAGTGGATGACCCTAATGTGCTCAAACATAATTTGCAATCAAAAACGTGTCGTGCACAACCACGATTTCCAATGCTCATTCACTAACTCATTGCGGCGATGTAAGGATGGCATCGAGATAACGCTCATGCTAGTGTCCTCTTAATTAAAATACAACAAACCCTATATCTTGCTATGAATCAACAAAATCACCAATAATAAACACCCAAATCGCATCATTCAAACCCCCAAACCCCTATGTTTAGGTATTGCTTCCGTTTCCTTGTATTTTGCTATATTATTAGTGAAAGTGATGCCTAAATGAACTTCTACTTCTATAATCATTCTACGACTAGGAGTCTTTAATGACAACCCCTATACTCGCATGCTTGCCAGATCCTTAAAAAGCTCCATCAAAATGCAGTGTATAGATCAAGGCTTCATTTATGTGCCATACCATACTAATCAACCTACTCGTACTTCTGGTAATCAAAGTCCAATGGAGAGAGAGGGTGTATGAGAGGTACAATCCCTCCCTCCTCACTAAACTCAATAGGGATACTAGAAATTAGAATCCTATGATGGTGGTGGCAATAGAACTTAATATCCCATGTCAAACATTTGTCTGGCCACTTAATAATGAGATAATTGTTAATCCACCAAATGGCATTGCCTTAGTGATAGCACTACTCTAAGTACGGATCCTCAAGGTAAGGAATGCCTTTTCTCATCCAATAGCCTTGGTGCACTCCGCAAGTTTAAGCTGGATCTTAGGAGACCTGCAAAGTTACCAAGTTGTATGCCAATTCTCTACATGTAGTAGGGCGCCAATTAATTGAAGTTCACTTTATTCTTAAACTCTATCTCTTGTAAATCCGCTAAAAGAGCTATAGAACTACTTCTCTAAATGAAAAATATATAAGGGCCATCCAAAAATTCTAACTTCTATGGCAATAGCTCATGAGATGCATCATAATACTAGACCAATTGACCCCCCTTAGCAAAGTTATATGCCTTGGCTTGTAGATCTTTAAGGGATTTCATCCACTTATTTTCTACCTTCGATGCAACAAAGTATGCAATCTGATTTCATTAAGATGTGCTAAGGAAGTGAACCATTCTTCCAATACTTTTGCTTCACCTAAAGAATGATTTAAAGATAATCTCATGGTAGGTAACTCAATCTCCAAGGACAAGACACTCTCTTTCCCATATACTAACTATAATGGAGCATGGCTAGTCAACTTTTTCAATGTTGTGTTGTAAGCCTTAATAGCCACATAAAGTTTCTTATCTCAATCATGCTTGCACTCTAATATAGTCTTAGATAAAATCCTAACAAGTTGCTTATTAGTGCTGTCTACATGCCCATTTTCTTGGAAATTATAAGGTGTAGTTCTATTGTGCTTAATTTTCAGAGCCACTATCAATGCTTCTCTAACCTTATTCGGGAAGTGTATCCAAGGGTCAAACAAAAGTTCTTTGGATGGACCAAAATGGCAAACAATCTACTTCGGAATGAAACTTGCCATTTTGTTGATATTATCCTTCATGGTAGCACAAGCTTTAGACCACTTCATGAAATAATCAATCTCCACAATAATGATATAATGCTTCCACATGGTAGATAAAGGATGCACAAGTCTAGCAAAGTAAATGCCCCACTTTTCAAAGGGCAAAGTCACTAGAATGGGATGATGCAGTTGCTTTCCATTTTTCTTAATATCATATCTTTGATAGATATCATAACACTTTACATAGTTAAAAGCATCTTGGAAAAGCATCGACCACCTATATCCAACACGCAATGCTTTCTAGGAAGTAAGTGGTCTAGCAAAATTACCCCCACAAGTTGAATCATAGCAATCCTCTAAAATGAATGGCACCTCATAAGGCACCATACAACGGTGATAAATCTCATCCATGACATTTCTATACAAAACACTAGCTATTAATGAAAAGAAAAGGGCTTGTTGCTCAATCTTCCTCTTTTCATACTTAGAAATTTTTTTTTTGCCAAGTTTCCTATGAATAGATAATGCATAATAGATACTATGATGGGATTAATTTGGGTGGCTTTCTTTAAATCTCATAGTCAAACTCTTGCAAAAGAGATTAACCACTTGGCTAGGTGATGAGGGGCTTGAAACTTGTTCAATAGTAGGTGTAACGCCTTAGTCTTGGTGCAAAACACCAGGTTCTCATAAAGAATATATTTTCTAAACTTCTTCGTGGAAAATACCATAGCCAAGTAGACCTTCTCTAAATAGATATAACAAAGCTTTGAAACACCCAACTTTTAGCTTGCAAAAGAATCAAAGAATAAAGCTACATCTCCCAAATTTGGGATAGACAACAACTAATTCTTTACATTGTTAGAGTTGTGAAGACATAGAAAACCTCATCCGTATTGGCAAATTTTAAAACACATTTTTAATAATTCCATATTGACATCCTCAAATGCCACTTTACTTGGTTCCATCCATTAAAAAACATGGCTGACAAGAGGTTTATCAAAGGCAATGAGTTCTTAGCTAATACATTAATGTACTAATGATACTAGCCCATAGATGAAACAAAGTTGTGAACCTCATAAAGTCTTGTGGATCAGTGGAAATGCTAGCCACACTCACAACATGACCCAATAATAAAGCATAGTGCACCCAAAATACATTCTTCCAAGGATTAAATGCTATACAATAATCACCACAATGCTTAAAGTACTTTCATTGGACAATAATTTTTCTATCAAGAACTGTGCTAGCCCCTAAATCTGTTAAATATGCGGATTTAGAGCATGGCAAGAGCTATGGAGGATGGAAGGTAAAGACAAGAATCATGTTGACATAGACAAGGAGAGAACAACTGTTACACAAGTGAATTAGGTTCCAAGATGGAAGCTTGGACTCATAAAGACAATCTTGTGTAATGGACTGACAAAGAAAAGACACTTAACTGAAAGGACAAAGCATCATGACATTGTATTCATTCTATATGAAAAGTGGTAGTCAAGTACAATGCTTTATAGTTGTTGGATGGCTATAATTTTCCTCTCTCTGTATATGGGATTCATTCCGCCTGCATGTCCTAAGCCTAGAATTGCCTCATAAAAAGAGGCTACATTAAGTGTGATTGCTAATATCTCAACACCCCTCCTCAATCACAACCAGAAAGTACAAAGTATGTAGAGGCTTTAGTGAAAGTAACACCTGCAAAGTGTGGGCACACCAAAAATGTGCAAAACACCAGAGGCTGTCACAAAAAAGGCTAAGTGTGGATACCACAAACATGATGGCCATCCAGAGGCTGTAATAAGGGCCTTACAGAGGCTATAGTACAAGGCTACATGAGGAGTTTACAAGCTTATGAAAAAGACATTTGGGCCCATGATGCTAAAGATAAGATTCGAGGAGGAGAGAAGCGACCACAACAATTTTCAAACAATGGTAACTTCGGTACAAAAAAATTCAATTCTAATTTTCAAAGATTCAATCAAAACCGTTTCCTTCCATCTTCATTCCGTAAATCTTCGACACAACCCCCTACTTTACCATCAAACACAAATCCAAATCCAAAGCCATCTCTTTAGCCAAATCCTAACATTCCTAAACTTCACGCTATTACCAATTATGTGTCTAAAGCCAAATCCATAGTCTGTTACAAATGCCATCAACCTGGACATCTAGCGGTGAATTGTCAATCCAAAAAGCCAACTGTTCACATCAACTATTTGGGAGCGACTGAAGATGATGACCATGAAGAAATGCCAGATTTCACAAAAGACGATGATGATAACGACACTACTTCAGATGCTTTACCAAGTATACCAAATCCCCATTCTTTATTATCGATGAAATGTTTTGTGCATGGTAACGAAAAGACTATTTTACATGATGATGGGAGTACACATGATTTTATTTCTGCAAAATTGGTCAAAGAATTGAAATTACATACTGTTTCTACTCATTATCGCATCAAGGTTGCATTCTTAGGCACTAGATACAATGGAACACAAGAAGTGCATGACTTAGAAATTAAAATTGGTGATTATGTTGAACGTAGAAATTTCTTAGTTGTGCCTTTGCAATCTAGTGATATTATTTTAGGAATGCCTTAGCGTCATTAGTATAATCCCAATATAGATTATTCCACACATTCAATGAAGATTCACTCTCATGGGAAACAAATCACATTGCATGATATGCACACTTTTGATAATTTTCCATTGCTTAGTCATACATAGGCTAAACATGCATTAAGAAAAGGTAGAAAATCCTACTTAATCTGGGTGAATGAAATTGAAGTTAAGGAAAATAAGATGCATCCTAGGCACACACAATTTCTTTCACAATTTAAAGATTATTTTGCTGCTAATTTGTCACCTGGTTTACCACCCACACATCTTGAAGATCATAAAATAGACCTAATTCCAGGTTCTCAACCACCATGTAAAGCACCTTATCGACATAATCAAATTGAATAGAAAGAAATTCAAACTCAAGTTGAAGAATTGTTGACTCAAGGACTAATTAAACCCAGTAGTTATCTATTTGGTGCACCTGTCTTATTAGTTAAAAAGAAAAACAACACTTATAGGATGTGCATTGATTATCGTGCCTTAAATAAAATCACTGTCAAAAATAGATATCCCATTCCTAGGGTAGACGATCTTATGGACAAACTACAAGGGGATGCAATATTTAGCAAAATAGATCTTAAATCTGAATACCATTAAGTATAACTTGACACATCTGACATTTTTAAAACTGCATTTAGAACTCAATTTGGACATTATGAATTCCTAATTTTTCCCTTTGGATTAACTAATGCACCAACCACATTCAGTTGTATGATGAATCGCATATTTTTGAAGCATCAGCATTGTGCCATCGTTTTCTTTGATGACATATTGGTCTTCAGTAAGAATGAGAATGAACATTATGAACATTTATCTTTGGTTTTCAAATTACTGAAAGAGAATCAATTATATGCTAATATTGAAAAGAGTGAATCTTTCCAAATACAAATTGAATACTTAAGACATATTATTTCATTTGAAGGTATTAAAGTTTATCCTAAAAAGATAGAAGTAATTTTCAATTGGCCGATACCTAAAAATGTGCATGCATTACATTCTTTCTTAGGTCTTGCCATCTTTTACCGAAAATTTTTGAGAAAATTTTTATTGCTTGCATTACCTTTGACAAAATTATTAAAAAAAGGTATTGTGTATCATTGGTTTGAAAATCAGCAAAAGTCCTTTGGTTTACTGAAACATGCCTTAACTCATGCTCTTGTTTTGCAACTTCCTGACTTTGCTAGACCATTGTTCCTAGTAGTCACTGATGCTAGTATATCTGGAATAGGAGTTGTCCTTATGCAAGATTCCCATCCCATAGCTTACTCCAGCGACAAACTTAAACCCTCTGAACTCAAGTATTTTGCTTATGATAAGGAATTGCTAGCTCTAGTACAAGATTTACGTCAATGGAAACACTATTTAATGGGATTTGAATTCATGATCAAAACTGACCAACAAAGTATTAAACATCTCCTTAGTTAGCCAAAATATCTAATCGATACATTAAATGGGCTGCTTTTATTCAAATTTTTCATCCACTTATCCAATATCAACCCAGAAAAGAAAATGTTGTTGACGATGCATTGAGTAGAAGACAAACTATTCATAATATCTTTGTGATATCTTTTGATTCTCTTATCCCTATGAAAGATACCTATAACTAAGACCCTAGTTTTCAAGTTGATTGGAATAAAAAAAGTTAAAGCTGTTGATGATATTGCCCACGTGCATGCTACTATTTTGGATGAAGTTAAAGATATGATTGTGAAAGCCCAACAATCATATACTAAACAAGAAAACAAGAAAAGAAAAGCTATGAATTTTACAGTTGATGATTATGTCTGGTTACACATTGAAAAGCAAAGACTACAAAGTGTTGAGAAACACCCTATAGTAAAGTTAGCTCCTAGATTTTATGGACCTTTCAAAATCATTCACAAAATCAATGACAATGCCTTTAAGTTAGAACTACACCAACACTGGAAAATCCACAACACTTTTCATGTCAGTTTGTTATGACCTTTCAAAGGCCAATTACTTGTCCATCCCATTTATGAAAATCCTCCTTTGTTAGAAGAAGAAAGTGAAATCCTTGAACTTGAGACTATTCTAGATGCCGATTTTATGACCACTAGAACCTGTCCTATATATTCTAGATATTTGGTGAAATTAAAAAATCATCCTATTGAAGAGGCCCAATGGATGCACACTCATGACCTAAGTGCTTACAATTCTCTACTCGTTCCACATTGAGCTAATAGCAATTGATGAAAATTGATATTCCACCCCAGGGGTATGATGCCAAGAGGCATTCCACGGTGGATTCCGTGAGGTTTTGCAATGGATTCCATAAAATTATATATAATGCCAGGGCTCGTACACAAGGTGGATTCCTTGTGCAAAAAGTCGATGGGGATGCCTGTCTTTTTCAAGCATCTCATTAATTTAATGTGCAAGTCGGTGATGATTCCATAGCGGGTGATTCCGCAAAATACATATTTAAATTAATGGATGTTTATGAGTTTAGAGTGTGCACTTGTAATAAATTAAGGTTAGGACTAAATTCCAATCTATTTATTTATTTTGTAGCTGAAGACTGCTAGGTATTCACTTTTTTAATTTACTTTTATTATTTTCTAACAAATGTGAATGCTTCAGTTGATGTGTAGAGTAGGTGGTGGTGGCGCTGGAAAGCACTGGTGGGCGGTAGCGTGTACTCAAGTTATTTGGAAGAAATTATCATTTTTTATGGGCGTGCATCTTAGGCGTGGCGCCAATATTTATTTTGATGTGCTTATTTATAAAAGTGCTTGACATATATTTATTAATTTGTATGTGCAAGGGTACACGATTTAAATATTCATTATTGAACATTGTATAATTTGGGCACAGCCCGACTCTTTGGGCACCCAACTGCTTTATTCTTTATTTGGAAAAAAGCAAACACAAAAGCTTAAGCGTTTTAATTGTAAATTTGGGCTATTTTTGAGCTTGGAGATGAATAATATATTAAATACATGCTTTGTGGAGTGCTCATACAAGGCATGGGGGGAGATTGTACCCAATTGGTCTTCTTGCTTTATGTCGTGCAAATTTTCTCTCTTGGTTTTTGAACAAAAAGTAGAGTTCTTTGTTCTTGGGGATCTTTCGGCGCTCGCTACATATGCATACGACATCCGATTTGCACACCACTTTTTTCCTTCAATATTGTATGCAACTTACATCAAATGACATTTATAAAGTCATTTGCCTATTGTAATTCTACCTTATAGCTTAGTATAGGTTTACCTTAGCCACATTATCATTATACATTTTGGGATATTCAATCAAAGGTTATTTGTTTTTGGTAAAGTGTTAATGATCTATCAATTGATATATGCTCTTTTAACTTAATAGTAAGATTGGTTTTCAATGCAATGTGGCAGAATATTTCTCTTAGGCTCATGTGGCTAGAAGGATGGCATGCAAAATTTATTTTTTCCTTCTAACCATCACTGTTAGTGTAGTTATTTTTATTACAACCATCTCTATTAGCATTACTGCAACCAAAGCTATTATTTTTGCTATTAGCATCACTATATAGAAACATCACCATATAGTGGTGATAATTTTACGAATGCTTTTGGTGAGAATAGGGGCAACTCATCCACAAACCAAAAAAATCGTTATAGGCCCCATACATCGTAGTAAGAAAAATGGAGAGAGAGAGAGGGAGAGAGAGAGAGAGAAGAGGAGAGAGAATGGATGCACATTTATTAAATATGCACTTACAAATATGTACATATATGTGTGTGTGTGTGTAGGCACACATATCACATACAAATATGTATGTATACATAAACATGCAATGCACACACACGTGTAAATACACATGAAAATGATGAGAGAGAGAGAGAGGAGAGAGAGAATGATACTCATTTACAAGACCACACAAATAGACACAAGGATCGTTAATATAAAGCAGATATTGGGGGGTTTTATATAATAATGCATATTAAATCCAAACCCTTGTCTACAAATTTAAAATGGATGTGCCATCAACTAGGGATGTTACACATATTCATGCTTTGAGTATTGACATTATACAATCATTTTGCTGACAACCTTGCTGCTACATATTGTCAAGATTGTGGGAGAGAAGGAAGGAGTCTCACTTGTAGCTTTCTTGCTTGCACAATGGGGGAATACACACAAAGGTGGAGGCTGAAAAACAGTTTTCCTCTTCTTAGTTATGTAAGCCAAAAAGAAGTCTCATACAAAGAAATAGAAGAACCCTATATATGGGTCTCAAACCAAAGACAACTAACTAAGGTGGCATACTAACTGAGCCACGAACTAGAGTAGATAAGGATAGCTGTCATCTAGCTATTATTCATGGGCGGTGTACCAACCGCATCTACAACTGACAAGTCGGTGACATAAATGCACAATGGTCACCGTGGCATATCATGAGTGGAGCTCGATATCTCAACACCCCCTCGAGCTCAATCCCAATTCCTGCACACCAAGCAGATCTTTGAACTTGCACAGCTTCTCTGTGTGCCCAATGCCTTCGTCAATATGTCAGCTACCTGATCCTCTGTGATGACATAAACTAGATCAATAAGACCTAGTAAAACCCTCTCCCGCACATAGTGATAATGCACCTCAATGTGCTTTGTTCTAGCATGATAGACTGGGTTATTTGCCAAGTGTATACTGCTCATGTTGTCACAATAAATGACAACTGGCCTATCTGTAGGCTGATGCATATCATAAAGTAGCTTATGCAACCAAGCTACCTCATATGCAGCCATTGCTGCACCCCTGTACTCGGCCTCTGTGCTCGACAAGGCAACTGTAGGCTGTTTTTTGCTGCTCCAAGTGACTGCAGCACTCCCAAAAGAGAACACATATCCACTGGTAGATCGTCTATTAGAAATACTACCAGCCCAATCAGCATCAGTGTATCCATCCAGCTGTATTTGAACCCCAGTCTCATAAAATAGTCCATACTGCAATGTGGACTTCACATACCTGAGTATGCATCTGACCGCATCCAAATGCAGTTTCCTTGGAGCCTGCATAAACTGACTTACCAATCCAACAGCATAGCTCAAATCTGGCCTGGTAATAGTCATATAAATCAAACTTCCTACTATGCGTCTGTACATAGTAGGGTCTTCAAGAAGCTCACCTGCATCTGTGCTCAGCTTCACATTCTACTCCAAAGGAACTGAAATAGGCTTACAGCCTGTCATCCCATATTTGGACAGCATGTCCAATCCATACTGCCTCTGCAAGAGCTGTATCCCACTTGGTGATCTAATCACCTCAATGCCCGAGAAATAACGCAGCTCTCCAATCCTTCATCTCAAACTTTTGCTTCAATAGCATTTTCACATAAAGGATATCTTCATCACTGTCACCTGTTATAATCAAATCATCAATATAAATGACAAGTAGCATAATACCTTTCTCTGTTTTTCTCACATAAAGTGAGAAATCTGCCTTGGAAATCTGAAAGCCAATAGTGACAAGATACTGTCTTATCTTGTCAGACCATGCTCTAGGTGCTTGCTTCAAGCCATACAATGCTTTCTTCAACCTGCAAACAAACTCAGGATGAACAGCATGCACATAACCTGGTGGCTGCTCCATATAGATCTCTTCTTGCAAATCACCATGCAAGAAGGCATTCTTTACATCCATCTGATGTAAAGACCATCCCTTTGATGCAGCCATAGCAATGACTACTCTTACGGTTGCCATCCTTGCAACCGGACTGAATGTTTCTTCATAATCAATGCCATATGTTTGTGCATACTCCTTGACTACTAATCTTGCCTTGTATCTATTCACGGAACCATCTGCATTGTGTTTCACCTTATAAACCCACTTACAGCCAATTGCATTCTTACCTTTAGGCAAAGGTA
This sequence comes from Lygodium microphyllum, assembly GCF_053477565.2. Taxonomy (NCBI): domain Eukaryota; kingdom Viridiplantae; phylum Streptophyta; class Polypodiopsida; order Schizaeales; family Lygodiaceae; genus Lygodium; species Lygodium microphyllum. The sequence continues at coordinate 172,913,265 of NC_141140.1, forward strand.
CCAATTCCCAAGTAGTATTTGCTTCCAAGGCATCCATTTCTTCATCCATGGCTTTCTCCCATTTTTCTTTTCCCATGGCTTGCTCAAAAGAAGTGGGTTCTGGTTCCTGTATCACTTTGACCATATATGCATAGTGCATGGCTGTAAATCCATCATATTTTAGCCTATCCACAGGATACCTAACTTTGGTAGACCTGCGCAAAGTAGGTTCACTCCCAGGTGCTCTCAAAACATCCCTGGTCTTCCTTACTCCAGGTGTAACAATAGAAGGAATACCCAACTCATCATCAATGCTCTGTTCTGAGCCACTGGATTCACCATCCACATAAGAGTGACCTGCATTCACATCAAACATGGGCTGATCTACCTTCTCTTTTCCTTTTCATGATACTTGCATACCACTATCTACATTTCTTCGAGAAGATTCTCCTGATCTCAATCTGCCTGTCCATGGCAAAGAATGTGAACCACTGCTAGAGGACGCTCCAGGTCCATTAATATTTTGTGACTGCTGCTGTGAATTCTGTGCAGCATTACCGTTTTGTGCATCTACATCATCAATCACATTTACTGGTTTATACCAGCTACTCATCTCATCAAAAACAACATCTCTGCTCACCATAAACTTACGAGTAGAAGGGTTATAGTATCTATACTCTTTTTGCTGCAGAGAGTAACCAATAAAGATGCATTTCTCAGCTTTTGGATCCAACTTGGATCTCAACTCATCTGGCACATGTACATAGGCAATGCAACAAAAAATTTTCAAATGAGAAATATCCGGTTTCCTACCAGTATACCTCTCCTCTGGAGTCCTCCCATGTATTGCTGCAGTGGGAGTCCTGTTCATTATGTAGACTACTGTAGCAACTGCCTCAGCCCAATAAAAATCTGGCAAGTCTTTTTCATTGAGCATGGCATAAGATACCTCTCCAATATGCCTGTTTTTCCTTTCTGCAATTCCATTTTGTTGTGGGGTATGACTGCATGAATATTGTTGCTTTATGCCATGCTCCTGCAAGAACTTTGCAAACTCATTTGAGAGGTACTCTCCCCCTCCATCCGACCTTAGGCATTTTATTTGCAGGCCTGTTTCTTTTTCAACCATAGCATTAAGAGTTTTGAAATGCCCAAAAACTTCACTTTTCTTTTTCATAAAATACACCCAAACTTTTCTGCTATAGTCATCAATAAAAGTGACAAAATAATGATAGCCTTCAAGAGATGCAGCTTTAGTAGTCTACACATCAGAGTGGATTAATTCCAATGGCTTCTTACTCTCTTGAACATGTCTAGGAAATGGTTTCCTTGCCTGTTTTCCAAACTGACAGGCTTCACATACCTTATGCATTTTTGCAACCTTGAATTTAGGCAATCCTGCAACAATATTTTGGGCCTGCATTGATTTAAGTCGCTGTACATTAACATGACCAATGCGTTTATGCCAGATATCAATATCTGCAACTACACATGTCCCATGTGCAAACATTGCTGCACTCAATTCAGACATGTTTGCATCCAACGTAAACATTCTGCCCTTCTTCTTTCCTTTTGCTATCAAGTGATCTTTATTTTTCATATCCTCAACAAAGCATCCATGAGGATTAAATCTGACCTGCAAGCCCTACTCAACCATTTGACCAATAGAGACCAGATTCTTGGTGATATTCGGGATATGAAATACATCGGATAGGTATTTCTTTTTCCCATCCTACATAGACAAAGGAATTTTTCCAATCTGCACAATAGGATGTGTAGTATCATCACCAGTCTCCACAAATCCTGGTTTTTCCATTTTCCTTGCATCCTCCATCCATTCTGCATGACCTGTCATGTGGTTTGATGCACCTGAGGCAACATACCACACATCGTTGCTTTCTTCTGCACTTGTCACAGAATTGTTCATGTGCTGCACCATAAACAAATGCTCATTTCTGTCATCACCCTCTCTACTAGAAGATGCATAATTCCCTTGTTGCAATTTCCCATTCATGATGTCATTCTGCTTTTTATAGCAGTCTTTAGCCATATGACCCATTTTACCATAGTAGTAGCATTCAATATTGCTGTTTGCATTTTGGCCTCTTTGCCATCCACCACGACCTCTTTGGCTCCCCCTGCCTCTAGAGTTACCATGTCCTCCTCCATAGGATTGGTTTTCTTGATTTTGCTGCATATTCAGATTTCTATCATGGCCTCCAGATCGGCCTCCTCTACCTCTGCCTCTACCTCTTCTAGCATTTGAGTAGAAGACAACTTCTTTTGAAGTTCCTCCTGAAGAAGATGCATCACCATTTCTCTGCTCCTCAGAAATTAGAAGAGCAATCAACTCCTCAAATTCAGGAAATCTTTCACGGACGGAAATGGAAGTTCGGAACTGTGCATAATCCTTTCCTAGACCATTCAAGGTCACAGAAACTAAATCATCATCTTCCACTGGCGACCCAATGGAAGCAAGTGCATCTGCAATCTTCTTCACCTTCATGTGGTAGTCATTGATGCTCATATTTTCTCTTTGCACATTATGCAACTCTTGCTTGAGCTGCATTTTCTTGGCTTGCGTATTTGTGCTATACATTTTTGACAAAGTATCCCACGTCTCCTTTGGCGTACTTGCATCCTGAATAAGCACAATCATAGAGTCTGAAATGCTGATAGACAGCCAATACATAACTTTCCTGGCTCTCTCATGCCATGCTTTAAATGCCTGCATTTGCTGTTGATTGGGAACATCAGGAAGAACTGGTTCTTCTTCATTTCCTGCAACAAATTTCCAATATCATTTTTCCATAAGGAAATTCGTCATTCTAAACTTCCATGCTTGGAAGTTGTTCTTGTCAAGCTTTTCAGTGACAATCTATGAGAGAGAATCAGACGCCATTACAGAACACTACAAAAAATTTTGTCACTGCAAAGAACACAGCTTCAGCCTCACAAAGGTAAATCTGCAAAACTGGCAAAAGTGGTATTTGACCACACAGTCACTTCCTAGTGACGATTTTGCATAAACAAGAACCAAGGATGATTTTGTAACTCCCAATGTCTCTACACACAAGCATACGATGCAATCTCTGTGGTAACTTTTCACCGACCTGTAGAACAATGGTCGCACATCATAAAACAAGGCCTTTTCCTAAGTGCGTGCAGAAAACTTCCGCCTTCAAAACAGGCCCCGAAATGGCCTCAAATAAAAAAAACAGCATATACTGCCCTCTTGCTTCACCACGAAGGGCGTCTCAACCTAAGACAATGCATTCTTGCAATTTCCGGCTGTGCTACCTGCAGAGATCTGCTCCCAAAACAGAAAATGAAAGCAACACTGCTCCTCTTACCAGAACACCGCGAGCTTGGCTTGCTTTCTTGAGCTCCTTACCATGAACAAGGCTCTGATACCATGTCAAGATTGTGGGAGAGAAGGAAGGAGTCTCACTTCTAGCTTTCTTGCTTGCACAATGGGGGAATACACACAAAGGTGGAGGCTGAAAAACAGTTTTCCTCTTCTTAGTTATGTAAGCCAAAAAGAAGTCTCATACAAAGAAATAGAAGAACCCTATATATGGGTCTCAAACCAAAGACAACTAACTAAGGTGGCATACTAACTGAGCCACGAACTAGAGTAGATAAGGATAGCTGTCATCTAGCTATTATTCATGGGTGGTATATCAACCACATCTACAACTGACAAGTCGGTGACATAAATGCACAACGGTCACCCTGGCATATCACGAGTGGAGCTCGATATCTCAACACATATGCCTAGACAAGCTTAGTACTTCCCAACCCTAGCCATGGTTTGATATACCCTACAATCATTATAGAGACCAAGATGCACTATTGTGTTTTCAAAATTCTCACATGTGCCCTTTTATAGATTTCTAAGTTTTTCACATACATCTACTAAAGTGGTTCAAATTGTACAATCTATCTCCATATCTTGCATAATAATCTTGGTATAAATTTAAACTAAAACTATTATTTTAATACATGTATGACATGAACAAAAGTCTAGGAGCTTAATTTCACATGTTCTTATAAATGAGCATAG